>NC_061104.1:24347680-24365180 GCF_015104395.2 Macrobrachium nipponense
CTGATGAATAAGGATAATTAAGTAGAAGTATTATTTAAAGCAATGAGGAATCAACCACCTGATTGATGTACAGTGCATTGCAAATAATAGTCCGGAGTTATCAATTAAGAATCCTCAATCCATCAACTTCAACCCAACATTGCATTTAAGTCGCTTTTGGAGATAATTCATTCATGAGAGAAAATGCTATTTAAATCCATCGTATCTCCTCTTATTAATGATTGTTCGTGTGTCTTGGTAGTACGAGCATCATCATCGTTACCTGTAGTAGTGATAGTCATTAGCTCAATCATTATCATCATCATCATCGTTAGCATTATCCACAGTAGTAGTCAGTTGGAATGTATTTCTTTTGGAACTTAAGATCGAAATCATCATCATGAGGGACGTAATAGTCTTAGCAGTAGTAATAGTACCATAGTGATTCATTTTTCACTGTGTGCATCTTTTTCGTGAAATCATCACGTCATTATCACGAGTAGCAACAGCAACAGCTATTATTATGAGTAGCAGTTCTTGAACATTACATTCGATTAGTATCATTTTAACGAGTGCAACAGCAGTAATTATTATTATGAGTAGCAGTTCTTGAACATTGTATTGAACTAGTATCATTATCACGAGTAGCAGCAGCAGCAACTATTTGTATGAGTGGCAGTTCTTCAACATTGTATTCGACTAGTCGTATCATTATAACCAGTAGCAACAGCAGCAACTGTTTGTATGAGTAGCAGTTCCTAAACACTATCATTATCAAGAGTACCAGCAGCAGCAGTTATATTATTATGAGTAGCAGTTCTTTAACATTGTCTTCAACAGGTCGTATCATTATCACGAGTAGCAGCGCCAGCAACTATTATGAGTAGCAGTTCCTTAACACTGTATTCAACTATACTCAGTTTTTTTCCATCTGTCCACCCGCCTTTGGTGTATGCGTATGGTAACACTGCGTCCTGGGCTTTAGATAGGTCCGCTATGTGTAAGTTTTAAGTAAATAAAAGGATATCTGGGTGTACATTTGCAACTGAAAAGTGTTTTGATAATGTACTGTATGCGAATTACACCGTAAATATTCGAAATAGGATATTGTTATTATTGTTGAATGTAAGCTGAATGTAACTATCTAAAGCACGGGACGCAGTGTTACCATACGCAAACACCACAGGCGGGTGGACAGATGGAAAAAAACCGAGGATAGTCATATCATTATCACGACTCACGATTACCAACAGCTGCAACTATTTTTTTTTTTCGTATTGGTAGCAGTTCTTTAACAGAGTATCCAACTAGTCATCATCAAGAGTAGCAGTAGCAGCAACTATTATTATGAGTAGCACTTAAATTGTATTCAACTAGTATCATTATCACGAGTAGCAGCAGCAACAACTGTGAGGAACGAATAGTAGTTCTTAAACACTGTTTTCGTCTAATATCATTATTACGAGTAGCAACTGCAGCAACTATTATTATGAGTAGCAGCTCTTAAATACTGTATTCAACTAGTTGTATCATTATCACGAGTAGCATCAGCAGCAACTATTTGTATGAGTAGCAGTTCTTCAACATTGTATTCGACTAGTCGTATTATTATAACCAGTAGCAACAGCAGCAATTGTTTGTATGAGTAGCAGTTCTTAAACACTGTATTCAACTAGTCATCATTATCCAGAGTACCAACAGCAACAGCTGTATTATTATGAGTAGCAGTTCTTAAACACTATTCAACTACTATGAGATTCACAGCCGGTGTCCCGGTGTTTTTCCGGAATAACATTTTATCAACGTACCTGACAAAGATGACACTTTGTTACAGGGTATCTTACGTCCTTACCTAATTTTTTTTTTTATTGTATTCTGTATTGCGAAAGTTGCATAATTATGGTGATGATAGGAGTAACGCCGACTTCTTGTAGACATCGCCAGCAAACTCAGAGGAATGTCTTTCGAAGGTATAATGACGTAACTTATGACGTCATTCGCTTGCCTCCTCCTCGAAGTATAATTGGCTATTCTTGAAAAAGCCTCAACCTCTAGATCTCTGGCAACAATGAAATACAACCAATACTCCTTGTTTACACTTTGTAGTTAGTGGTGGTAGTAGTAGTAGTAGCCTTGGATGTCCGAGTATACTCCTTGTCCTTACCCAAAAAAGGGACCTATTTATTTATTTACCTGTTCAAGCTTACGTAGGGTTTGCCACGGGCTACCTCACTTCTAAACAATTGTGCAAGTCGAAACACAAAAGCTGTCCTGCAACCACGGGGACGGTGACTTATCATAGCCGTCATTCTTGAAGCCTTGAGAAGATACGAATATTCATTCAGAATTTCAGAGACAGCTGTTCGTCGGCATACCTTGTGGGAGGAGTCGGTACTACGTCATATGTTTACGTCACGTATAACTTTGAACTCATACATTAGAGTGTTCCGCCACTGGCTTCGACTGCTTTATTTTACTCTTATGAATATACTTTTTTCTAATATAAGTAATAAAGAATGCTGCCGAAAATTAGATAGGGCTGTGAAGTATACTATGGCTAAGTAATATCTTTGTCAAATGCACGGGAAAAAATTTATTCCGGAAAAACACCGAGACAAAGGCTCTTGAATCTCATAGTAGTCGTATCATTATCACGAGGAGCAGCAGCAGCAACTGTGAGGAAAGAAACGAATAGCACTTCTGAAAACACTGTTAGTAGTTCGAAAGGTTTCATTCTAACGGTTTCAGGCCTAGGGCGATAAACAGACATAGCCGTCGTTAAAGTGAACAGCCTTTATGTCGTTACTCCTGACCATCCCGTAAGGCGATGATTGATTGACTGATTTTTATGTAGCCTCCATTGATGTCGGAACATCCCAGGCTAACGATTCTGAGCTTAAACGGATAAAGGATGGAAAGCTCCTAAAAGTTTTCTCAAAACGTATAATCACTCACATTGATAGTTAGTGGATATTAATGGTTTCGAAACAAAAATTTTATTAGCATAAAACAATGAGGCCAACAAATGTTTGTGCCAGCAAATATAATAACAATTGCAAGTTGCACGTGGCTGTTATGGGTTACGTGGCGCGGTTTCATGGCTTGGTGGTTGAGGTGTTAAATGTGTAGGTGTAATAAAACCGCTTCGGGCTGCGTTTTGAAGTCTTTGGTTACGTATTTTTCGAGAAAGCTGTGAGGGGAAATAAATCTGGTGATGATCATTGTGATAAAAAAAAATGGTGTTTTAACTACTAAATTCACAAGCGCCTTGGACGATACAAATGAATAAAGGTACAATCTGTGGTTAAGTAAACTTATGAGGATAACAACTTAGAAATAACAACACGTGAGAAAGCAAAAAGTCCCACTTTATTAAACAGGATCTTTGGACTTTTCTGGGAATCGATAAAGGGTAGGCCTGGCACACCAGGGACCAAATATGGATGCGAATGAAGAAACTATTTCTTTTTCTAAAACTAAATAAAACCAATTTGATTAATATAAACTATCCTCGGGGATTCCAGAGGGACTCTTTGGTCCTTGGTTTTGCTGGGGACCCTTTGGTGCTCCCCGGCCCAGGCAAGTCCTAAGGCCATGTTTTATAAAGTGGGCCTCGTCACGGCTAAATTATGCATCCCAGGGATCCTGGTTAACCATGGGGATTGCTCACGTCATTCCTGTGAAGTTTGGAAAAGACAAGATTGCCCCTATTTGGCCAGTGTGCTTTCCACCAGTTTCCAATGGAGTATTACTCCCCGAAGGATAATTTCTTTTGTTTTTGTAGGCATGCCGTTTGGGATTACCTTCTCTAATAATAACTTCTTGCAGTTTTAAAATAATTTTGGATGATTCTGTAGCGAAGGCGTGAGTAAGAGCATTTTTAAAAATAATTTTGGATTATTTTGTAGAGGAGGCTAAGTAAGACCATTTTTAAAAATAATTATGGATTATTTTGTAGTGAAGACGTGAGTAAGAGCATTTTTATAAAAATTAAATAACTTTGGATTATTTTGTAGCGAAGGCGTGAGTAAGAGCATTTTTAAAAATAATTTTTGATTATTTTGTAGGAAAGGCATGAGTAAGAGGCAGCGTCTACAAACTTACTGATTTATTCAAATGTTGCTTATGTTTTCTCTGGCGTTATGCCAGCACGGGCTCTTGCTCATAGAGCAGCCCGTAGGATTTTATTCTAACAACAAATGTAGCGCCTGACATCAGGCGAAGAGAAACGGAGATTAGACACAATTACTTGTGTTTGGTGACAGATGGAACTATATAAATGAATTGATACACGATACAGGACTGAAGTTAAGCTGCATATGGCTGAAAATCTGATATTGTAATGCTTATGATGATGACGATACATTTAATATGACGATAATAATAAAGGAGATATATATATGTATTAAAGATGCGTGACGTTTGTTGTGTTTCTTGTGTCCACGCGTTGGCCCGCCGAACTGTTGCTGTGAGATTAATTGGCCAGTGCAAGAAATGTGCATCCTGCAGTCTTATTATTTCAAAACTTTTATTATTATTATTAGCCACCATTTTGGTGATGGGTTGTGTTCGAAAACCATGAATTCAGCAGGAATACATATTATATATGAGTCGAAACTAACTTTTATACGTTTATTTCTGAGAAAAATAGTTCATTGTCTTCCTAGTTTCAAGTGAAAAATGTAGAACGTTGGATGAAGAGATTTTATGAATAGAATCAAGCAGAATAAGGAAATTGGACTTCTGGAGAATCACTTCTCAGGAGCCATCGGTTTACAATGGCGTTCTCATCCTATTGCACATTCTCCAGTATACATATCAGGAAGATTCGACTTAGATATTCGCGCCCTCCCCTACCCCCCTCCCCGAAATGAGAAAACTCGTTAAAAGGAACAGTTACATCCCATTTTAATCACACACGCATGAACGGAGAGAAAAAGAGAGAGGGTGGGAGGGGGCGTGGCTGGGGAGGGGGAGGCATTACCAGAGAAGCAGGAGAGACGGAGGGTTCACAGCATCCATTATCCAGATGCGCCTTGCTTCTAATAATGCCGAACAACTGACAGCGGACAGACGGACGTAAGGATGACAAACGACGGACCTAGGGTCGACTCCCCGGAGTGATTAGGCGAGACAGCGAAGGGCTGTGGCTGGCGATGGTTGCGGGGGAGGGGGCGGGGGCGGTTGTGGTTAAGTAGTTGCGAGTGATATATGCAGCTATTCGAATGATAAAAGGAAACATATACATAATCTTCACCGCCTCGGAAGGGTCCAAACACGTTCGGAACGGACAAGAAAGACATCGTAAAACCTGCCATTTACGGGGAGACCGAAGTATGAATATGTAACGCCGCAGAGACGTAAACAATCCATTTCCTTAATTCGTTAATTTTTATTCCCCTCGTCTTGTTATCTTTATTCGAACGGTGGACGTGGTATTGGCGCCTTAGCTTTCGTTCATTAATTTTAGTTGGGCCGTAAGTGTAATTACGGTAAATGTTATGTGTGCTCTCTGGAGAGGAGATAAGAGAGAAGGATATTTTCGTACTGACGAAACTTCTCATCATTACTTACATATGTTTATTATTCGCAGCTGTTAAGAATAGTGAACCCCTGCGAACATCCATATGCATAAGTAGCTCCTACATAATGTTGAAAGATACAATCTTGATAGTGATTCCAATACAAGTTGGTGATTATATGAAAAAATAAACTTTGTGTAGTACTGAAAGCTGTTGTAGTTTTTGCCCTCTTAAGGATACTTTCATGAACACAAAAGAACTTTGCTTTGATACTGATTTTTCCTCCTGGCATTCTTTTATGCTTATTAATTCGCTGGCGGTTGTGCTATATTGGCGGCCAAGCTGATATGGTGACCTCTTTTATGTACATATCTATAGATGTCCGTGCTCATTAAAAAGGAATACAATCGAAGAATCAAACATATCTATTTCATTTTGTAAGATTTTAGCATTTTTCATCGCTTAGCCTTTGCACCAGTGTACACACACACACACACACACACACACACACACACACACACACATATATATATATATATATATATATATATATATATATATACATATATACACATATATATACACATACATATATATTTATATATGTATGTATATATGTATATACATACATACATACATACATACATACATACACGCACAACGCTCATATATGTATTTCCGTAACACACATTCCAAGAAAAATACTCCAAAAAATGCGAACATGAGATAAATGTAAATGATTGAATCCATAACAATACATGTACCTAAGAATATGTATGTATGTATAGCTTTCCCAAATCAGAATTGTCACTCGATCTGTGCCTTCAGCATCTTATGGTCATCGCTCCTCCCTATTTTTTGTACTTTTTATTTTGCACTTTTGTATTTTTTGTATTATTTTGTTTAGCTTTTTAACTTTTAACTCTTATTTCGAGTTTGTCATTTTAACTTTTGTTTGAACTTTTATGGATTGAAAATGGGACTTCTACGTCTTGAAACGTCGCATCAAGAATTAAGTACCTACTAGAAAGGGAATAAAGGTTTATCCTATACACACAAACACACGCGCGCGCACACACACACACACACACACACACACACACACACACACACACACACACACACATATATATATATATATATATATATATATATATATATGATAGATATATATATATATATATATATATATATATATATATAGGATGAGAAAGAAAGACGTGATCTTATGTATGAACGTATGTATGTGTATATAATAAATATATATTATATATATATATATATATACATATATATATATATATATATATATATATATATATATATATATATGTATATATACATACATACATACATACATAATATATATATATATATGTGTATATATATATGTATATATACATACATACATATATGTTATAAATATGTGTGTGTGTATGTGCACGTAAATATATATATTATTGTATATATATATATATCTATATATATATATATATATATATATATATATATATTGTTTGTATACATAATTTATATAAATATCTTACGTGCACATATACACACACATATATATACATATATGTCATGTATGTTTATATATATTATATATATATATATATATATATCATATATATATATATATATATATATATATATATAGTATATATCTATATATTTTTTTTTTTTTACTATATACAATATACATACGGTTCAACATAAGATCACGCCCTTCTCATCCTAAAAAAATAAAAATACTGAGGTCGAAATATGCTCTGTTCCCCCTCCCCGCGAGAAAATCAATTTCTTCCCCCCCCCCCCCCCCCCCCCCCCCTTCCACCCCCCCCCCCCCCCCCACCCCCCCCCCCCTTTTTCCAGTTCCCCTCTTACCCCTCTGGCTTGCCGAGACCCCCTACGAAAGAGAGGATAGATCAGAGCGGCGGCATGGTAGTAGTAGGCTAAGTAAAACCAAGGAAATTTTATGGCCTCCGTCAGGGTGATTATCCACGATGGGGGTTTAAACGTTAATCTCCTATTACATTTATCTACTCATAACGTTAACCTCGGGGTAGAGCACGACCTCGAAAGCGTGGCGAATGACTCGTTAATCTCGCTCTTTTTATTTTTTTTGTTTTTGTTTATGGGTCTTTCGGCGTTTCGTAACTCGGTCGCATTCCTTTTGTCTTTTTTTTTTGTCTATGGTTGCTTTTATATTGTACTTGTAATTTATTGCTTCTTTTATTGGTTTCTCGAGTGATGCTTGATGATGATGCGAGTGACGCGTTATGCCCCTTTTCCCCTCAGGTGGTTTGTAACTTTATTGTATTCCATATATATATATATTTTAATGATATATATTTTAATTTTATTAACCTAGTTATTTTTTTATGATTTTCAAGTTCTTTTTTTGTAATGATGTGCATAACGCATTCATCGTTTTGCCGACGAACTTATTAATTACAGCTCTATTGGTGGTCATTCATAATGCTTCATAATTAGCAGTCTTCGTTAAGGAACGGGTCAGGAGGTCAGGAAATGGCTCTTTTCGCTTTGGTGCAATACCCGGCTGATGAGAACCTGGGAGTTATTCATTAGGATAATGGTCTGGTATAAGAGTTTCGGGATTATTTTGTTATTTTAATCCGTTATGAGCTTCCATTCGTAAAAGAACAAGCAATATTAGCGTTGGTTGCACATATTTACAAAAGGGAAAGAAAAAGTGCTGAAAGAATTGACGTATAATAACAGACATCACACAGCTTTTAGACATTAAATAGATGAACTTATGGTACTTGAAAATGAAGGAAAGTAGTAGTATTAGTTGTAGTTTTAGTTGTAGTAGTAGTAGTAGTAGTAGGAGCGGAGAAAATGTATGATCCGAAGTTAATAAATGCAATCATATTACGCTTCTGTCGTTGTTAGTTGCGTCTCATTATATTCTTCACTGGTTAACATTTTAATATAAATTGTTAAAAGACAGAGAAACGAGCACACAGTGTAAATAAATATCGAAGAAGAAGAAAGTAAGTATATGGGGAATTTACAATTGTTCAGCAAATGGATGTCTGTGGAAAAAGAGAGAGGGCGGAGGAAGCCATCTTGCTTGGTGAGACGTACCCGTGTGAAGTCAGATTAATCAACAGATATCACAAGTTTAACATACGACTAGAATTTGAGAATATCTAGAAGTGTTCGTGAACTATCGTGATAAGATTAGTGTGAAAATAGTAGGATAAAGCGTCTTCTAAGTTAGTTTATCAAGTGTAATACTATAAACAGAACAAGATGGCAGTAAGTTCCAACTGCAAGGAAGGTGGAAGAGGTGGCAGTAATTGGCGTGTTTAGCAGATTCGCAATACGATGAGGTAGCAGGAAGGGAACTGGCATTTCTCATCTATGAAATCAGCAACAGTCCTAACCAAAAGATACAAAAGCATTCATAGATATATTAGAAGGATATAATCCTTCAACTGGAACAAATCTAATGAAAACATCTTGAAAATAATTGAAGAAGTTTCCAAATAAAATCCAAGTGGTCAAGAGACTCATAAAGAAAAATATACATAAACCAAACAAATATTCCGACAAAGAAAATGAATAAGGTGAATCTTGTGAATATCCTAATTGATGCATAGGAAAAAGAATGCCAATGCATGCATGCAAACTGTGTAAGGTTTTGGTTTGGTAGCATAGTCAATCCACAAAACCTAATCAGAAAATGTGCTGCATGCAACATTCCGACCCATCCACAGGGTGCTGGAGGTAATAACAAGATGAGAAAAGATACAAGAATTTTTTGTTCAAAACGTCTATCATGGATAGGACTGTTATTAAATCAAGATTGAAGTCCAAAAGTTGAGGATGAAGGAAGGAAGAGGAAGAGGAAGGAAGAAGAAGAAAAAGAAGAAGAGGAAAACGGAAGAGAAGTAAACAAAATTGAAATGACAGAAAAAAATAAGGAAAACAAAGAAACAAAGATAAAAGTAGGATGCAGGAGTACTCATTGAACCTACATATGAGGCAATAAAGCAACTACCTACGAAGAAATAAATTACGGATCTGAAACAAGAAAAGCAAATCCCGAAGAGGCTCACCCAGATCTATACAATGGACGGGAAAGAGGAAAAATAGAAAGGGAAAGACAAAATCTGCAACCTTTTGAAAAAGAGGGAATTGCAGATTTGGAGAAAAGATGTTTACTACAAATACATCCTAAGATATGTTCAAAAAACTATGAAATATATGGTAAATGTGCATACTTAGATGGATATGGGGATGATTGCAGAGATCTGCTCCAAAAAATATGTAAAAAACCTAAAAGAAGGGAAAAGGATGTAAGTTCGACAAAAAATGCAAATATATGCACCCTGTAGCCATGAATCATAATCAAATAAATAACCAACCAAGTAATAAAATCCAAAATAAGAAAGAAACAAATAAAGAGAGGAAATCAAGAATATCAGGTAAAAGAGAAAAGCAAACCACCAATGAGATATGCAGAGGTGTCAGCAAAAAATTTCAAAGCATCAGCTCCGAAATTCTACTCAAAGAGATAATAATGTATTTATTATGCATGAGGATATTGCAGAAACGGAGAAAATTGCAGATTCAGACACAAAATGAATAATTATGATGAAGGAAGATCAAATATTAGGAAAAATGGAAAAGTTTGGATTTTTTTAAATGTCAGAATTTCTGGAAATGAAAAAAAAAGAACAAACATACCAGAACAGGAAAGAGACATGGAAAATCCTTTTTAATTATACCAGTATTAAATGAAGGAGAAAACACGCAAACCATCATAGTGATGAATGCGCAGGGTTTAGTTACGAGTAACTCAAAAAGAAAAATAGAGTACTAGAAGAACTACAAAACTGAAAAGAAAAATAGATATAATGAATATAAGTGAAACCTGGTATCCCAAGAGACTGGGGAATGATGATCAAATAAAAGGGTTCCAAAACTTATAGATCAGATAGAAAAAATAGGAATCAAGGGGGAACCGCAATATATGGAAAGACAAAAAACAAGGAAAAATATATGAGAAATATAGTAACTCAGAATGTGAACTAATAGCGGTAGAATTTGAATCTGAAAAATTGATGAACATAGTAATATATAGGACCTCCTAATACAAAGAGTTTGACTTAATAATTGAAAAATTGGATGATATATGTAGAACAAAATAAAAGGCTGGACTATTCTCCTATCTGGTGACTTCAACTTTCCTTTCGTAGAATGGAAGAACGAATAGGAGATTGTGGTTTTACTTATACATATAAAAAAGAGAGTAATATTAGTGCAGAAGATGAAAAGGCAATTTGAAAAGCTATTAGATATGCTACTAGAATACAACATTCAACAAATAAATCACCTGCCAACAAGAAAGGAAAATACTTTAGACCTAGTATTTGTGAACGAGGTGAATTATGTTAAAGAAATAATAGTTTATTAATGCGAGTATTCAGACCATAATGTCATAGAATTAACAGTTCATTCCAAAGCAAGTGAAAATAAGAGATAAGCAAGAAGAAATGCAAAAAGTGGGAAGGCATATGGAAATACAACTTCATACAGTAAAAAAAAAATATAAAAATGGTCAGAAATAATGAAGAATTAAACAAAGATTGGGATAACATTTTCGTAAGTGATGACATAAGGGTAAATACGGAGATATATATACTGATTGAAGATAGTGGGGAAAAATAATATGAACCGAATAAAAGTAACATCATTCATGCATACCAAGAGACAGAAGGATCTTGTTCCAGAAAATCAGAAAGTGGAAAAAAGGTCTTGCAAAAGAAAAAATGCATGGAAAGTTATAGAACTAAAAAGTAAGATAGAAAATGCAGAACAAAGATTATACAATCAAAAGAAAATGAAAAACAAAAAAGGGACTTGGAAGAAAAAACCCTATTAAATATCAAGCAAAACCCCACCCCCAAACTATTATACTCATATGCGAAGAAGATGAATAAAAGAAGAATAGAAATAGGCCCTCTGAATTGAAGGGAGATTAACGAATGAAAAAAAGGAAATTTGCAACATACTGGCAGAGAACGATATAAGAGAATTCACCCTACCCCAATAATAATGAAGATAATGATATAGAAGTAAGGGATGAAAATAGTGAATATTTAGCTGACATAGATATTAATGAAGCTGATATTGTGCAGGCTATTAATGAAATTAAAAATGGAGCTGCTGCAGGGCCTGATGGAATTCCTGCTATTTTGTTAAAGAAAGTAGTTCATTCTATCGCAAAGCCACTTGCAATATTATTAAGACAAAGTGTAGATACAGGCAAGATTTATGATGAGCACAAATTAGCATATATTACCCCTACTTTCAAAGTGGATCAAGACTAGAGGCAAGTAATTATAGGCCTGTGAGTCTAACATCACATATTATGAAAGTGTATGAAAGGGTAATGAAGAAAAATATTATGAAACATTTAATAAAAAATAATTTGTTTAATAAAGGACAACATGGTTTCGTACCCGGAAAAAGTACACAAACCCAACTGTTAGTCCACCGTGAGAACATACTCAAAAATATGAAAAGCGGAAATGAAACAGATGTGGTTTATTTAGACTTTGCAAAAGCTTTTGATAAGTAGACCATAATATATTAGCGAAGAAAATGAGAAAACACAATATCGTGGATAAAGTAGGAAGATGGTTAAAAGAATTTTTATTTTTACACAACAGAAAACAGATAGTTATTGCAAACGACGAGAAATCGGATGAAGCCAAGGTAATATCCGGTGTGCCGCAAGGTACGGTGTTAGCTGCAATACTGTTTGTTATTATGATTGAAGACATAGACAATAATGTTAAGGATTCGGTAGTGAGTAGTTTCGCAGATGACACAAGAATAAGTAGAGAAAATTACTTGTGATGAAGATAGGAACGCTCTACAAAGAGACCTTAACAAAGTATATGATTGGGTCAGAGGTAAATATGGATGGGGTAGTTTAACCTCTGATAAATTTTGAATCAATAAATTATGGAGACAGAGAAAGAAAGAGAAAGCTATATGCATATAAGGGACCTAATCAATGAGACCATCACAAATAAGGAATACAGTTTAAAAGACCGCTTGGTGATGATGATGAATAGGAACATTTGTTATGCAAGGAACCAAATAGCCAACTCTGTTGGCAAAATGTAAAGCAAAAATGGGAATGTTGTTACGGCACTTCAAAACAAGAAAAGCTGAACACATGATTATGCTTTATAAAACATATGTTCGTAGTCCACTTGAATATTGCAATATGATATGGTACCCACACTATCAAAAGGATATTGCACAAATAGAGAGGTGTACAAAGGTCCTTTTACAGCTAGAATAGAAGAAAAAAGTTAAGGACCTAGACTACTGGGAAAGACTACAATTCTTAAAATTATATAGTCTAGAAAGGAGGAAGAGAACGCTACATGATAATTCAGGCTGGAAACAGATAGAATGAATAGCAGAAAATATCATGGAACTAAAAATATCAGAAAGAGCAAGCAGAGGTAGATTAATAGTGCCAAAACAAAACTATACCAGGAAAAATAAGGAAAGTCACACGGAATTAATCCACACGCACCCCAGCATCGATAATGCAGCGTCTATTCAATGCGTTGCCAGCTCATCTGAGGAATATATCAGGATGTGAGCGTAGATGTGTTTTTAAGAATAAGCTCGACAAATATCTAAACTGCACTCATCCCAGACCATCCAAGATTGGAAGATGCAAAATATACCGGAAGATGTACTAGCAACTCTCTGGTAGACATTAGAGGTGCCTCACACTGAGGGACTGGGGCAACCCGAACAAGATGTAAGGTCTGTAAGGTAAAGGGGGGGGTGCCGTGTGGTTGGAGCCGGCTGGGTTAAAGATTAGCAATGAATAGAGGATTAAGGGTCATTTAGCAAAGGGGAGTAGCCACACGTGGGTTCGCCTTTAAGGGCCAAATAGAGAATCCTCCCATTTGACCAAAGGGGTCATTTCGCTCCAAAAAAAACTCACGTTAATAAGACCGTTGCCGTATCTCATCTCTTATCGATCTTTCCCTTGTCTCGTGTCATCGTTTTATGGCCGGGCGTGTCATCTTGGGGAGATAACGTCCTCTCTCTCTCTCTCTCTCTCTCTCTCTCTCTCTCTGAAATTTATGTGCATGGGTATGCAAATGATCAGCATCAACTGAATCATTTATCTTTTCAGTATAACAATCTCTCTCTCTCTCTCTCCATATATATTATACATACATATACATACTACTACATATATATATATATATATATATATATATATATATATATATATATCATATATCTATACATACATACATACACACACACACACACACACACACACACACATATATATATATATATATATATATATATATATTATATATATATATATATATATTAATATATATAGTGTATATGCACAAAGGGAGAGGCTACGCTTAAGTGAATTAACTTCAACGTTAGGGTAGGGGAGGGTGGGCAGGGGGAAGGGTGGGGGGAAGGGCGAAGGAGAGGCATTTCTATCTAACTCTTGAGTGCACCTTTAAAGTTTTTCATATTCTCTCTCTCTCTCTCTCTCTCTCTCTCTCCGGAGAATGTGTAATCTTAGCAGTGCCATGTGTGCTGTTCAGACCAAGACCGAATTCTCCTTCTGTAAATGTACAAAAATCATGAATAGTTCTCTCTCTCTCTCTCTCTCTCTCCTCTCTCTCTCTCTCTCTCTCTCTCTCTCTGTTTGAGTTGTTTATAAGTCATCTTCATGAGCACACACTACGTTCCAAGCAACATCTATTCATGACCTATGATTTATGCGATACAAAAACTCTTTCTTGAATTGGCTGGTCAGAGTATCTGGATAGACGAGTGAGGCGAATAATTGAACTTTGGCTGAACAGGTTTACCACTTGGACAGTAATGAAAACTCAATATACTAATACTTCTTACAAATTTCTTTTCTCGTTCGAGTTTGTTGGGAAATAACCGTGAGAAGGACTTATCAATATTTCGATACGTGTTCAGAAGACTAATACTAGATAAGTTGTAACAATCGATAACATCCTTATGAAAGGGTTGGTTGGCGAAAGTACAGAAAGATACAGTCAAGATCTATACTCTGGCTACCAAAGGTTGATACTCGAGGGTGATTAGCACTGCGGTCATATTTTTTTAAACTCGTTCAAACGCTCCTATATGTCCACTCTCGGGATTAACATTAACCTTGATGGGGTTAATCCTGAAAATGTTCCTTCTTGGATTAGGATTAAATACCTCCCTTTGGCAAGATGGGAGACGTGTCAACGCCGCTAATTGTAGGAAAGTCTCAACCTTTCGTAGCTAGAGTATAGTATAAGGGAAAATGACGGACAAACGCACGTCCAGACAAAGATAGGTAGAATGACAGACGGATAGTTCTGTGGATCACAGTGGCCAAACAGACTTGGAAACAGACGCAGTGAGACAGAAAGAGGAACAGACAAACGGAACCACGGGAGGTTTATAGAATCCTTGTTCACTGCGGCGAATAACCACAGCAGAGAACCGACTGCCATCCGACCCAGAGTGGTCTAGATATTCCCCCATTTGACCTCGATAGAGGGTCTCCAATTCCATTGACTGTAATTGGGTGTAATTGTTCCGTTTCTAATCTCGAAAGGTCCCTTTGGCCCAGTATCACTGGGAAAACGTGACCTGTTTTCGAATTAGGTGGGCATGAAATTCAATTTGAGAAAGTAGTGTTGCGCAGGTAAGTGCACACCTTCATTTCACAGGTTATAATATTCGATACGATATTGTGAATTTGCCTCGTAACTGCCTGGCATTTCGCGTTCCTTATTGCCACCAAGGTAAAAGTATGGCCAGTGTAAAGAATTGTGTAAGTCTGCCAAGAAATATAAGGGAAAGGAATATTTTCCTGCACTAACTGACAAAGAATTCCTGGAAATTGCGACTCAAATTTCTGTTCTTATTTTAAAGACAGGATATTTAAAGAAATAAACTTTTAAATCAAATGGATAGCTGATCCATAATATTGTGAAGACAAATAAGAATGAAATATATCCATCGTTTGAAAGATTTCAATTAGCAACATCGCCTAAAGTACTGGTTCTGGATCATTAGTGTTAAAACGCAACATCATATTAATTTAATCTTTGCTTTGCACGATAAATCATAAAAAAGTATTTACTGTAATTGTATGTTCCCAATTTGTTCCAGCATTTTCCAAGTGCTACATATAGTGGTTAGTGTATGGGCAATTTTATGTTTTGTCGATTCCACAACGGATGGAAGCAGGTTAGGGGAGGAATGTGTTAAAAAAAAAATATATAGATTAGAATTTTGGGACCAAGATCCACAAAAAAAAAATATATATTTTTTTTTTACTCCAAGTCTGCGGGTAATCAACTCCACGTTGAACTAACATCATGTCTTGAGCTAGAAAATGTAGAGCACCATAAGGTATTTTTTGTAGGTACAAAACGGTAGGAAAACCACTTAAATACAGTAATAATCTCATTTACATTCCGTTAGGAAGTAATGCCGTCAGTGCATCTCATGCGGTGCACTGTAGGCATTACTTAATGTTATTTGCAGCGTCCCTTCGGCTTCTAGCTGTAACCCCTTTCATTCCTTTTACTGTACCTCTGTTCGTATTCTCTACCTTCTATCTTACTTTCCACCCTCACTTAACAAGTGATCGGTAGAGCAACTGCGAGGTTTTCCTACTTTAACACCTTTCAGTCATTTTACTGTCCAAACGTATCAGCGTTGAATGACCTTATAGGTCCCAGCGTTTGGTCTTTGGCATATATTCTATATAAATTACAAAGTAGAACAATACAGTGGGAGAATCTCGAAGAAGACCAACAAAGCGAGAGATTGAGAAAGAAGATAAAGCGGAAAACACGAGGCTCCAGATAAGTAACACGAGTTGACGACGCGTAGAGGGATGTGGGTTGTTAAGATGAAGGATGAGATGCACCGCCGGCCAGCAGATCTGAGGACACTCTGATGGATGCTGGGCGTGGCTCTCGGGGATAGGCTGCCGAGAATGAAGCTGTAAAAGAACAGAGAGAGAGAGAGAGAGAGAGAAAGAGAGAGAGTGAGTTCTAAGTAGGATGTCTTTAAGACAATGCATACGAGCTTAAGGGTAGTGTTGATAAATCTGAGAGAGAGAGAGAGAGAGAGAGAGAGAGTTTTAAGTAGGATACCTTTGAGATAATGCATCTTGAGGAAAGTGTTGATAATCCTGAGAGAGAGAGAGAGAGTTCTCAGTAGGATATCTTTAAGATTCTGCGAACTTGAGGGAAATGTTGATAATCCTGAGAGAGAGAGAGAGAGAATGAGAGTTTTAAGTAGGATACTTTTAAGATAATGCGAACTTGGGTAATGTTGATAAATCTGAGAGAGAGAGAGTGTGTGTTCTAGGTAGGATACCTTCAAGATCATGCGACCTCAAGGATAGTGTTGATACTCAGAGAGAGAGAGAGAGAGAGAGAGAACTTTATAAATGAGACGGAACAAAAATGCGTAGGGATTGTCTTGAGATTGGCCAGCTATTAAATTGTTTTATAATACATCGTGGGAAGTAAAGGGAAATGCTGCTATCGCATAATAAGTATGCAGTCTACCTCACATTCCGAATCGTGTAGAATAGTTCGATTAAGTCACCACTTGCGGTACTTGTTAAGTTCTATTTCCATTGATAGTATTCAATTTGTCGTATTCAAAACACTGTATTTTTCTGACTATGTATGTATGGATTTATTCACTTATTAAGTCATTTCCATTATTATCCATTTGTTACTATTTTTTCCTTCTTATCCTCCTTTATGCTGCTTCTGTGAATAATTATATAAATACTTATGACTCTTAATCTTATGTGAGTTGGCATTACGTTGCTGAATCTCGATTTGTTTCAGTAGCAAATAAATTCTTGTGTTATATATTCCCTTGATAATGTAAACTCTTATGAAAAA
>NC_061104.1:24370180-24402680 GCF_015104395.2 Macrobrachium nipponense
CCTTTGTAAAAGTAGCGTTTGCTGAGCAAAATTCAAGGGTTTTGTGAACGTACCGCTTGCATAAAACCAGCAAATGCAGAAGAAAATTCAACAAGGGTTTCGTAAAAGCATCTTTTACAGCCGCTTAGCAAACGAACAAGAGAAGGCGAAAAGCTGAGTGAAGCAAAAAAAAAAAAAAAAAAAAAAGGAATGCGAAAGGCGCAGAAGATATATTGCCGCATCTGGCGGCAGTATGTCTTGGCAAGTGTTTCCAGATATGCCTATTTGGGAGTGACATGCATTACTCAGTGTTCTCGAACCCGGGCATTATTGCCGCATTTTGTTTTGTCGGCGTTATAGGGCCGATAACGAAAATGAATAGATAAGTAATATAGATAGATAAGGCTCGAAAGGGGAGGCTTATTAGAGATAACGAGCTTGATTGTGTTTTGACCGAAGGGGGTAACTCTGCAGTTCACGGGACTCCGAGGGGGAATAGCAGTTGCTAAATATTTTTCTGTGTGTGTGTGTGTGTGTGTGTGTGTAATGCACGTCTATATATATGAGGCATTTTTCTTACTGCCACATTCGATTCGTGCTTTTACTGCTAAATCATGTTATATGTATGTATGTATATACTATATATATATAGATATATATATATATATATATATATATATAGATTATATATATATTATTATATAAATATTATATATCATAGGTGTGTGTATATATAATATATATGTATGTATATATATATTTATTATTATATAAATATTATGTATGTGTGTATTATATATTATATATATATACATATATATATATATATATATATATATAGATGCATGTATAATATATATGTGGTGTGTTTTGTTTTGTGTGTGTATTATGTATATATATGTACGTATATTTGCAAGAATTTATAAATATTTAGTGGGGCCAAAAATGAATACATATTTATATGTATGAATGTACAGAGCCCAATCACTGAAGTTACCACTGTATTTCTAAACACTTTTAATAATTACTTGTTATTTTTTTAGAGAAACGGTTCAAAACTTCTTACAGCGCAGCGACGACCTAAAGGATTTGCTGAACATATGGGCGATAGCATAAATCGCATACTTGAGTATTTTTTGAAAGAGATATTTCCAAATACCTTGGAAATAAGAGAGAGAGAGAGAGAGAGAGAGAGAGAGAGAGAGAGATTTGTAAAGATGCTATCTTGTATTGGGGGGAAAAGATGTTTTGCAGGTCTTAAGATTTAAAATATAAGGACACGTTCGAGAGAGAGAGAGAGAGAGAGAGAGAGAGAGAGAGAGAGAGAGAGAAGAATATTTTTAAAGATGATTTCTTGGGTCGAGGCTTGTGTAATTATCAGAAGAGTAAAAGGAATAAGAGATAGGGTGTGGGTGTCATAGATCATGAGAGCGGGAATGTGCTGTTAAAATATCTGAAAAACATGGAGAGAGAGAGAGAGAGAGAGAGAGAGAGAGAGAGAGAGAGAGAGAGAGAGAGAGAAAGGATGAGTATTTTGAAAAAGGATTTCTTCGATTGAAAAGTCAAATGTGTAAGTAGCATAAGAATGAAAGAATCGAGAGAGAGAGAGAGAGAGAGAGAGAGAGAGAGAGAGAGAGAGAAAGGATGGGTATTTTGAAAAAGGATTTTTTCGATTAAAGAGACAGATGTGTAAGTAGTATAAGAATGAAAGAATCAGGAGAGAGAGAGAGAGAGAGAGAGAGAGAGAGAGAGAGAGAGAGGAGGCATTATGAAAGATGAAGTCTGGGGTCCCACCATAAAAGTCATATTCAAATTTCCCTCGTATTTTAAAAGAATTTCCCTTTTTTCTTCGCCTGTCGCGCGCGGTTTTAAAAAACGACAGAAAAACCCGACGTGCTGGACGAAAAGGGTATAAATGCAAATAGATCCTCATGTTACTATTCATTGTCACCTTCCCTTATACAGAACCGAACAAAAGCAATTGCGTACAGTCCCTTTTGTTTCTTGCTTTCGGTCCGTCCCGAGGTGCTTATAAGCTTTTAGCCACCGAGGAAGATTAAATATAAAACATCGTCTCTGAAATTCATCTATTCGTTTCTGCGAATTTGCTCTCTAATTTTGCCGTCCTTATTTAGGGTTGGGTGAAAGGTGTATATATATTTGCTTTTTTTTCTACTCTGAAGAGGTCTTGATAATATTTGCATGCTTTTATTTGAATTCGTGTGCCTTCTTAAAATGACTCTTTCCATAATTGAATTATTTCAGATACTTCCATTTCTAACTGTCTCGCCTGAGTCATGTTAGCTCAAATTTCTTCATGTCTTTTCATCTCTTTTTTTTTTTTTTTTTCATTAACCGGCTGTGAATATCTCTCTCTCTCTCTCTCTCTCTCCTCTCTCTCTCTCTCTCTCTCTCTCTCTCTCTCTCTCATATGTCTACTGAATTTTATGAATACCTTCGTTTTCTTCTTCCTCTTTACCCTCTGCAAAAACAGGTAGCCATTTATTCTATGCACATAACATCTCCGAACTTCCATTCTTGTCTTACTCTTCAAGAACCTAACCTCAGTTTCGCAAATATTCTTTGTTGGGTTTTTGTTTGTAAAACTGATATTATTTAGATATTTCATATTTGTGATTCTACTACTTTTTTGCCATTCTACTCATTCTACTGCTTTTGGGTCATTTTTGCTGTTTTTTGTGAGTACAAAACTGTATTTATTATTTTTTTTTTTACCATTTTCTTCGGTTGAGCATTGTGCCTTTCATCTCATTACTTTTTGTCTCGTCAGCCTCATGTTCGTACTCACTTCTGGTTTTATCTGTTTTCTCCAGAGAGAGAGAGAGAGAGAGAGAGAGAGAGAGAGAGAGAGAGAGAGAGAGAGAGACCCGAACTCCCATCCTCTTGAGCTTTCATTCCAGAGGAAGCTTCAGTGCCGCGCGTGATAGGTCAAAATGCCTCAATGATCTATAATGCTACGTGACAGACAATTAATTAACTGGTAATCATATGGGTGTTGGATGCTAACGACGCGCTTAGATCTTACCTCCCAGACCTCGGGCGAAATTGCCTCCCCCTTATCACAGCGTATGATTAGCACTATCGTCGATCCATCATTCTCTAACCGCAAGAGGAACGATGCTTTACTTTTCCATCGGATCCTTCGATGCCTCGCAGTTAACCAGACACGATCGAGTGTCGTGGCGGTAAGAAATTGCAGCATTGATTCTCTCCCAGAGTCTTTTAAAAGGCTCACTGGCTTCGCCACGCCATTACCAAGTGATTCTCTTGAGAGTCTTAACGGGCAACTCACCACGCCATGACCAAGATGTGCTAACGAGGGGTGTGTATGGGGGTCTTGCCCAAACAGGGTCACCAGACCAAAGCGTGTCTTTCGGTGATTAGCAGGCGGTTTTAGTACCCACGTCTTATTACACCTGGTCAGTATTAGTGTGCCCTTAATCGAAGCTGCGCCTTCGCCTTCAACGGAGGCTACCTAAGTGCTTTTCACGGAGGCTCCGATTTCATTTCGGGTGAGGGAGCCGATGCTGTGTGATGGATGCGACTCCGTTTATTTCTTATATTATATAACGGTTCGTGATCAACCGATGATTTCCCCCGCATTATAATTATATCCTCCTCCTTCACGATATCGTCGGCCATTATTCGCATTATATTCTTCATCATATTTATATATTTAACTTTCTAAGATGTTTTTTGCCCCTAAGCTCTCTATCGGGTGCAGTATCTCCTGGCTGGCTACTTGTGGAGGCGAATCTCACAATTAACCAGTTCATGAACGTACATTGAGCTACCGAGGGATTTAGGTGTTATGGTGATGACGTCATCGATGGCTGAAATTGGGGAAAGGGTCGTGATAATGGAGGCTACAGAAGGTAGGGGGGAGAGGGGTGGGAAAGGATAAGGGGGAGGGGCGAAGAATAAAAGAGAAGGGGGTCGTGAAAGGTATTGATTGGATTCATTATTTATGAGGCATATAATCTCATAGAAAAGATTGATTCTTCTCTCTCTCTCTCTCTCTCTCTCTCTCTCTCTCTCTCTCTCTCTCTCTGGGTGGTTTCCCTCATGCTTGGGTATGTATAGGGACCCTGTGCAAATCATATGTTCGTATATTATGCTAAAATCTGACCATTTCATCAACGTTGAATTAAGTATATGACAATTATATAATTTATATCAGCTCGTAAGTTTTGAAGCTGTTTTTCTTATTTTAAACCACATACCTGCAATTTCGATCGATCTTTCCCGTGGAAGACCAATATGATCATATTGTTGAAGAGCTGTATGCTGGTGTAAGTCCTATAAATTAATTGTTACGTTTTGCATCATGAGATTCGTGCAAGCTTGAAGACAAGGAGCCATAAATCTTAGTTGAGTTGAATTGCATATAGAATTTAGACCAGAGAACAAGCACCGGGACCTATGAGGCCATTCAGCTCTGAAGAGGAAATTGATAGTAAAAAGTCTGAAAGGTGTAACAGGAGGAAAACCTCGCTGTTGCACTGTGAATCAGTTGTTACGAGAGGGTGGGCAGTATGATGGAAGAGGAGAATATGAAAGGAAGTACAATAAAAAGTACGAAAGGAGTTGTAGCTAAGGGCTGAAGGCACGTTGCAAAGAACCTTAAGAAATGACTATAGTGGACCGCATGATGTGTACTGACGGCACTACCCTTCTACGAGGTATAAATGTTAGTGACTGATATGTTTCATCCATAGATTAGAGTAAGGGAATCCAAGGGATTTATGTTTGTATTAGATAAACTTCAATAACACATCGAAGGCTGAGTTTTCTCTAGACTTCTCCATTAAAATACATTCCAAGATTAGAAAAAACTGTAAATATGCCATTTTTATATTTTATTTACTCTATATATTCCTTTTTGTGTTTATTACTGTAGCCAAATGTATAAAATGATATTTAAAGCATAACATCTGATTCTGGTTATTGCATCTCTTGTTTAATGAACATTCTCATCACTACTGAGAGTTTGCGATACACAAATTTAATAAGATCGGTTATTTCGTCCGTTTTTAGAAATGTATCGAAATCTACTTGTTTTACCCCATAGCTCCATATTTCAGTCAGATGTATTTTGACACGTGCATACATTACACACACACACACACACACACACACACACACACACACACACACACACACATATATATATATATATATATATATATATATTATATATATATGTAAATATATAGTATCTATATATATATATATATATATATATATATAATATACATATATATATAGATATATACATTTGTATATATATATATATATATATAGACCATATATATATAGATATATATACATTTGTTTATTTATATATATATATATATATATATATATTATATATATATATATATATGCATGCATACACACACATACACACACACACATATATATATATATATATATATATATATATATAGAGAGAGAGAGAGAGAGAGAGAGAGAGAGAGAGAGAGAGAGAGAGAGAGATATGCGTGCGTGCTTGGGCACAGCGCTCTGTATTTATATAAATACGCTTTTTTTCAGTTTTATTTAGGGCATTTGAATAGGAAATAAATAACCACATGACATTCCTCCGTAGAGTTGATGTAGGAGAAGTCACAAAGGAAGCTGTGAAGTGGAAGAATGTGTTTTGAAGATTATAGATAATCATTTAGAATTTCTCGAGTTGCATAACTACAGATAACAAAGGGAATCTAGAAAAAGAAGCGAGCACATTCACTGACGGGGCTACCGGTTTTCCAACCTGGGAGCTTATTTTCTTCTTACATGAAAGCTTTTTCTTTTTTCTGCCCTTGCAATTATTGCAAAATACTAAATATAAAATATAATCATATCTCCCATCGTAACGAGAAAACTATAGCTATCATTAGCGCAGAACTGAAGAAGGATCTTTAAGAATTAGGGCTCTTGGCCTAAAATTTCATGACAACGTCGTAGAGTCATTTGTGAAGTCATGTTTAAAAAGGTATTGGCTTGCTTATGAACCCCCTCTGGAATACAGATAGAAAGATTGCTGTCTCGTGGCGAAATAATGACAGGTAATAGGAATTCATTAACTTGAATTACAGGTGTTATTATTATAGGTAGAATGATGCGTCTTTGTAATATATATATATATATATATAATACTATATATATCCATATATATATATATATATCTATATATATATATATATGTATATGCTATATATATATAGAGAGAGAGAGAGAGAGAGAGAGAGAAGGAGGAAAGGGGGAAGGGGGGGGAAGAGAGAGACGAGAGAGAGAGCGAGAGAGAGAGAGATTTATATAAATCATATATATATATATATATATATATATATATATATATATATATATATATATATATATATACACATGATACAAATTACTTGAGTTGCTGTCAGGCTCTATAACAGATATATCCGTTACCATATACAAGCATCCTCTCAGGGAATATAAAACGTGAAGTAATAAAGATAAAAAGTGTCAAATGGTGTATATAAGTGTTGAAGTGTCCAAACTTTACATGAAGATAAATAGAAAACTACCGATCAATCCTACAGTTTCATATAAGCAAGCGTATTTTGACTTTTGGAAAAGGATATCCAGCGATGAATATAAGTGGTAAGACGGCAACTGTGCCGCAGATTGCCATAAAGTTTACCGATTCTCGTGATAAAAAAGAAAAAAAGTGAGGGCCTTACAAGTTTTCTAGAGCGTGCGCTTGCAATTGAATAGAGTGAGCTGATCTCTGTATGGGTGAAGATATATCACCGACCATGCGATACAGATAGGAGAAAGGAAACGCGGAATTGAATATTGATGCAAGTTTCTATTCTACTATTCTCCAGGGCTCGAATGCAATTCAGTCCACCTTCTCTCTCTCATCGCCTGGGCAATCTATAGCCTTTTCTTCGAGGCGCAACCGACCTCGACTCTCCATCTGAAACACTGTGAAGAAGAGAATGCGTTTGTTGCGGACGAAATGAGGAGCCGCTGCTGCATTGCCCAAGACCTTTTTGTCTGATAACATGAGCCCCAAATCTTGAATGCGAAATCATCTTTGTGGGCTATAGTTTTTTTTTTATTCATTACCATATTCCCCGACTCCTATCTGGTTGCGCTACCATAGAATCATGTTTACCGAACAGAAGAATAAACTGGGAAAAGAAAGAGATAATCAAAATGCTGAAGAGTTACGAAGTTCGTTGCTCCAGAGAATTCTGAGAGAGGCGGGTGTTAGTAAGAGTAAGATCCATTCTTATAATAATATAGTAGACAAAGAAAAATTTACGGAAACCGAGTTATTTGTTTTATTACAATAAATTTTCCAGACCAAAAAATGCTATCCGACGTAAAGAGACGTGAATGTTGCCCTCAAGATTGTGTACAGAATTCTCTCTCTCTCTCTCTCTCTCCTCTCTCTCTCTCTCTCTCTCTCTCTCTGTAACTAAGTACAAAGTACAAAAGAAATGGAAACAATTAATTTTATCACAATGGTAAGAGATGTGGAAGCATCACAGTTTATTCACAAAAATAATTATGAGTAAAAAAAATGATAACAAAGAGACAAATAATACTGAGCATAACAAGACAAGACGTGACTGTAATGGATAAAAGACGACGAGAACGAACAAAGCAAAACAAAAGAACACAGGACAAGACAAGGCGAGGCGTTGACTAAGAAGACAATAGGCCAAATGGGGAAGAGGAGGAAGAAAACGCTTGATTATTGATGAATTTCTTGTTTGCTTCCTGCCACGTTCCATAATGACGCTTCGTGCAAGTTAATAGGCAATGTGTGTACGAATAATTATGAGGGTGTTACAACTACTTTTGGTTGTTAAATCTATATGTATGTTTATTATATATTATATATATATATTATATATTATATAATAATATATATATATATATATATATATATAGCAACTGCATTTCAGACTCTCTAGTTACGCATATCCAAAAACCATGAAGGATTCGACTTAGTTAAAGGACGTGACTGGTTATTTAACAATTACATACGTATCTAGTAAAAGGTGATCATACACACACACACGCTCATAAATATATATATATATATATATATATATATATATATATATATATATATATATATATCACATCGCCGTGATTCATATACATACATTAAGCTACTTGTTGGCCAAGTCGGTGAGGACGTCACTGAGGTCCTGATTTATCCTTTGTGCGCTGGTTCGAATCTAAGAAATGACGAAATTGTTATCACCTAGAAATTCCCCTTCGGTTAACATATATGAAAATATAATAATCCGTGGTAGAGCGAATTGGATATTAAAGGACATTTGTAACTTAATGCAGGAATATATATGTGTGTGTAAATAGATAGATAGTTCGGAAAAGTTTACCCCAGAACAGAATACCCTTCTTTTCCTTACTGAAGTAAGTCTGCGACCCAGTATCTTCGACCAACTATTGTCGAGGTCAACAGATTTCAACAAAAGAGTTCATATGATTTCGATGTGCGATTTTCGAGGGAGTGGAATGTTTAAGGGACGCTCAGTGAGATGCCATCATGCATCTTTTGACTGAAACCGTGAATTAGTGCCTGCTAGTTACTCGACTGTGGTCGTACGATACTCGGAAGAAAAAGACGTAAGGCCAACTACCTCACTCCAGACTTGCTTGGACCAACTGCATTAACGCCGTCTGGAGCCACAACTAAAAGGAAAAGCCGTACGGGAATATCAAATTAACCGTAACAGCAAGTTTATGTGCAACAACTGTCAATGGACGTGTGTGTTGGCTCGTATGTTGCGCAGTTACGGTAATCATTATTTTACCATGCTTATTAATCCTTTGTGATAAACAATCGCAACTCATCATAAGTAGTTTTTTTGTGTAAAAATTAATTAAAGTTGATATCAATTTTTCCCAGTTTTTATTTCGCATTTGTGTAATTATTTGGTTCAATGTCAAAACCGGCCATTTGAACGTAATTATTTCATATCTGCCTCGTAACGTAGCGTCTAGGTATGTAATTGAGAAAGGGGTAGCGAGAGAGAGAGAGAGAGAGAGAGAGAGAGAGAGAGAGAGAGGGTGGAGGTAGTCATAATGGTTACAAGATATCTAGGAAAGAAAGAAAACATGCATATATATATATAGTATATATATATATATATCTATATAGTATATATATATATATACGTATATACGCATTAAGCTACAAATGTCGTTTGAATATCTAATTCGCTCTACCTCAGAATTATATATTTCATAAGCAGGTAACATATATGAAATATATTAATTTTGAGGTAGAGCGAATTAATATTGAAGGACATTTGTAGCTTAATGCGTATATACGAGTCACGGTGATGTGATCAGACATATATATATATATATATATATATATATATATATATATATATATATATATATATATATATTTATATATATATATATATATATATATATATATATATATTATATAAATCATATATATATATGAATTTATATATATATATATATATATATAATCTATATATATATTTGTGTATATATATACATATATTGTATTGTATATGTATCTATCAACAAAATATATACATATTTTTCCCGCGCTTACTGCCAATTATAATAATCCTCGTATATAATAGCAGAGCCACAATGGGTTTTAACAGCATGTCCGGTTTCCTCTGCTTGTGGCCAGTAACTAAACCTGTGTTATTTGGCAAGTAATGTGAATGGGCTAACACTGGCAACAAACTGGTAGTCTAATTTTTTCATAGATGTATAATTATCATACAGATGTGTGCACACCCGGACACACACATACAGAGAGAGAGAGAGAGAGAGAGAGAGATAGTTTATTATCAACAAGTAAAAATACTACTTTACAGCATGTCATTAAGTGGTTCCAGACTATTTTCTTGCAAAATGTTCATTGAATATACACAGGAATGAGGACATTGTTAAATGTTCTCTAAGATATTTTCTTGTTTTAAACGAACGTTAATCACCCTTAAAACCTACAATCTCCCGTCTTGCTGTTGAGCCGGGCACTTATTTGTCCTTCTGCATCACCCTCCAAAGGGCGTGGCGTCAAAATACGACCTACAACGAGGCTGTTAATCATCGGTGATTTAGGATTACCCCGCGGAGGCGTTAAACTTTAGGAAATTTTAATTAGGTACCTGTGAAAGTGTAAGGGCCTTTCTCGGTGCCACGTCGCTTGCGCCGAAGCTGCCGTTAAGTACCTTTTAGAAGTAAAAAAAAAAAAAAAAAAAAAAAAAATTCTCTCTCATAAGTTCTGCATGATTGGGGGAGGTCTTTTTTATTATGGGTGGTGATGGATTCGGGCGTTTGCACATATGTTGTTTCAAATTACATATACAGCGCATTTTCTCTCTCTCTCTCTCTCTCTCTCTCTCTCTCTCTCTCTCTCCTCAGATATTTTCCAATCTAGTTAAGTACTAATTTTGCTTTTTTACTTATTAGGGTAAATACTCGGAGATGAAAGAAAAGTTTCTCTGGAGTATCTACTTAGGCCTCTTAATTTATCTACTTAGATCTCTTAGACTTCTTAATTTATCTACTTAGATCTCTTGATTTTATAACATGGAAAACGCAGATTGTGACAACTGCACTTTATACTAATATTTTTTTCTTTAGCAAAAGCCACTATATTTTTGCAATTATAGTTTTTTAAATGAAAATATAAACGTTGGAGTCTGAATTTTTGTTTATTTGAGTGCATGTTCCGAATCATTATCCTTCGATACTTAGTAAGTTTTTCGGGATGAGGTTGCTAGCCCCATGCCCGTTTTTACTGTAACTGAGACCACCAAGGCTCACTAGGTAGCACATAATTCACTGCTTAAGTCAACAGAAGCACAATTTGTTTTAACGGAGTGTGACTCCCAGCCTTTCCTGGGCCATACTTATGAGCTGAACCTAGTACCTCTTTGTCTGATAGGGGAGTATATGCGATGGCGTAGGGCTAGCAATCTCACTCCTGAGGGAATTGCTGAGAAACAAAAAGGCTGTACCCTTCTGGCCCACTCCCAGGAGGGGTTCAGTGCCAGACGTTAATTTATACATTGTAGGTGACACATCCACCCTTCTCCTGCAAAGCTGTTTGTCCACCTCGGGTCGGGGCGGGGTTTTTAGGGGATCGGGAGGGCAACACCGGGTTCCAGTACAGCACCGCTGTTCGTAGTAGTAATAATGATAATTATAATAATTGGATAAGAAAATTAGGGATGTGATATCTGTTGGCTCTCTGTAGCTGTTGAACATTTAACAGAACGCAATTTCAACTTAAAATTGGTAGAAAATTGAAAATGGAAGTTCGATAGCAAAGAAAAACAGAAAATAAGCAAATTATAAGAATTTATTAACAACCAAAGTAAGAGTGAAAGTTGAAATGATAGATTAACGAAGGAATGCCTTGCATTTTAATCTATTGTTTTTACTTGACGTATCTTTTGGATGTTACGTAATTTAATTTTTTTACCTATTGCTATTTGAATTTTTTTTTATTTTTATAAGTTATCCTGCAGTTTACGTTTGAATGTACACTAAAGTTTCCTTATGAAGCTGAGATTGGGAGGCAATTTGTTAAGAATGCTAAGACTACTAAGGTTCTGTAGATGGTATGCATCGATATGTGACTTTGTGTCTTCTCATTATTATAACGATTATGATTATTATTATTGGGAAAGTAAATCCACAGTAGTATGCCTGTTTGATTTTTTTTTTAATATATACAGCAGAAAGCTTTCGATGACCGGTACGGTTCTCCTCGTCAATTCCCATTTTATTGGACTCGTATGATTATGAGTTTTCTTTGGATTATTATTATTATTATTATTATTATTAATTATTATTATTATTATTATTATTATTATTATTATTTTTATTATTTATATATACTTGCGCTTGCATAAAGGAAAAAATGTATAAACGCTATTTTTATATTTAACTTTGCCGAAATATGAACATTGGCCAGTCGTTGACCAGTCATGAGAAAATTTGAGAAGACATTATAAGATGAATTCGCACATTATTATTATTATTATTATTATTATTATTATTATTATTATTATTATTATTATTGGTTATTATTATTATTATTATTATATGCGTTTTCTTGCTAATGAATTTTTAGTACAGCATGTCGTCACTTCAGATAAAGAATAATTACATGGTGGACGTTTACCTCATAATTTTAAGATGTAATCACCCACATATATACCGCCCCCCCCCCTCCATCCCCTATACCCGGTCCAGCATATTCGAAAAAGCTTTTAACATTCCTCGGTTGCAGTTTCGCCCCTCATCACTGCCTCATCAGTTGTAAGACAATCATGTGAAAACACAATGGGTGTTTCTCCCGATGTTACAATGTTCGCTTTGCTCTCGTGTTGCCTGTACCTGCAAACACGGCCCAGGGCCCTACAAGGCCTTTGGATAAACAGTCACGTTCGTCGAAGACAAAAGCCGAGCTAATATGCACACACTCAGCCTCACGCGATTACACACTTGGTCAAATATATCCGCACGCATGCGCACTTGCACACACTACATGCGCACATGTGCGAGTTCTCTTGGCCATGCATTTGTGTATCGACTGGTGATTTTCAGTGATGTAAGCCTCTTTTTATTATTATTATTATTGTTATTATTATTATTATTGATTATATATATATATATATATATTATATATATATATATATATATATATATATATATATATATATATTATATATATATATATATATACCATTGTGGGACATATTCAGTGACTCGTGCTATTATGAGATTTTTTATGAATTATTATTATTATTATTATTATTATTATTATTATTATTATTATTATTATTATTGTTCGTCTTGGTTTCTTGAATATAAATATGGACTCCAGATAGACTCGTAATCGTGAGCATTTTTCCATAGCCTTCCCATCGTCAACACAAATCCCACCATGGTATATTTGTAGTTTATTTGTAGCTTAAATTCATATCATTGGACCGTTGTGGTTTATCGAAGTAGATTAGCGCAATTTTTACTAAATTACGATGTAGACAGATTCTTCTTCTCTTCTTCTTATTATGGTAGAATATCTTTATGTGTGTCCTGTTGCGTTATTCAGATTTATACTATATTATCGTTCCCGAACTTTGAAGTCAAAGTTGTATCCTTTTAAATACTTTCGTTGCCATTATTACTGTAACGGCTAATGAATGCGCTTACACGTTTTCAAATCCTCCTCTTGCCGAAACTAAATAAGACTTAAAAATATGCATATTTATAAGTTAGTATACTTATATTTGATATATATTTTATATATATTATGTATTATATATTTGTGTTTTGTGGATTTGTCTTGTGTAATGAAAGATTGGGTAACAAGTGAAATATTGGAAAGAGAAAATATGACCCGGTTTGAACATTATTACTAAAACTTTTGAACCTGCTGTCACAAAGGAACTATCAGCGCTTTAGTGGCGTGATCGGTATGGTTTTGGCCTGCCACCGCTGTGGCCGCGAGTTCGATTCTCGGGCATTCCATTGAGTGTGAGAGATGTGTAATTCTGGTGATAAAAGTTCACTCTCGACATGGTTCGGAAGTCATGTAAAGCCGTTGGTCCCGTTGCTGAATAACCATCATACAAACAAACAAACAAAGGAACTATCTGACAAAATAAAAAAAATAAAAGAATAAAAATGTTTTGCGCGTCTGAAACAACACAAACAAACATGTGAATCCTCTCAAAGTCGGCTGTACCTCGCAATGAAATTCTGTAAAGGATGATATGGGAAAGTAGGGGATCGCTATAGATATACAACGCATGAAGAAACTTTGGAGACGTGTTGGAGAAAGGGTTGGCGTAGGAAGGTGGAGGTAAAGAGTGGGAGAAGAGATGCCTGCAATATAAACTCCCGCTTGGCCCCGAAGTGGCAGAGAGAACGATGTTGGCGATGAAGGAGAAAATCGTGAAGGCAAAATATGTGACCTGAGACCAGGTGTTCCTTGGTAAACTACTTCTCGTGTCGATTAGCAGACGAGATTCTAAGCTACTATAATCTGCTAATAGGCTCCGTGTTTTCTTTAACGAAACGCTTGTAATCAAGATCTTGAGAAATAAACCCCCTCCCATCCCCCCCTCAAAAAAAAAAAAATTATCTCGAACTTAAATTCGTGCGGAAAAGCCATTGTTCAGGACACTTAACATGATCAATCACGGCGATCTGTTACGATAAAGTTTCGCGCCTGTTATGAAGCAGAAATTAGGAGACTGGGGGAACTTATAGATCGAGAGTTATTCACTAAGCTTGAATTTTCATTTTCAAATTTTAAATCACGAGAAATCGTCAGGCGTTGGTTAGTGTTCCCTGAAACCTTTAAATAATTTTCGAACAGTAATGTTACTTATCTCTACATAACAAGTGTCAGGAAAAGCTAGAACAAAAGCTTGCGGCCTTATCTCATAATTAAGGAACAGCTTGAAGACAGCTAGATAATAACTCGCTCTGTAGATGCCGAAATATGAAAAATATACATCATTTGGGGCCGAAGAGGCTACGGCTAAATTCATCTGAAGTTCATAAACTTGACGAAATACGTTCGGAAGAAGGGCGAGTTGTAGCTGAAGATACGTTCCCACAAACGCTTTGTATGATGTTATTGTTTTTTTTTCTGAAGCATTATATATCGAGGAAGCTACAAGGTGCATTTTGAACCATTTTGCCGCTGGGCATAAGATCGTCGTCAAAGATATGAAATGATCGCCGTCATTAATTTTGATCCACGGGAAGTCAACCAGATTTCTTGTGAGCGGTTCGTAGAAAAACCCCTAAAAGCGAGTACCAGTAGTTGTTATAGCTCAATAGAGTTCAGCATAGGATGTGCACCTTTAAATAGATTTGTATATAATTAGATGTAAGTAAACTGTCATTTTATTTATACATTCACACATATATATGTATAACTGAGTCACGAAAATTGTGTGTTTGTGTGAGTGTGTTTCTGTCTGTGTGTTTCTGTCTGTGTATGTATGTGCACGTGTGTGCGTGCGTTTGTACATGCAAAGATTTCTGGTCAGACTGTATTTATCCCCTGTAAATGCACATATATTTACAACAGTCGTCAGTTACACCTTCTGCTGAGTCATTGCAACTGCCGATGCTTATATTAGAGGTAATTTTCCATTGAAGTATATACAAGAAACAAAATTAAGAAATATTGACAGCAGTTTCTGCAGCCAAAGGCACGATCGTCGTCTTCTGTCCCTATCTCTGTTTTAGATTTGATGAGGAGCGAGTGGAAAGAAGCCGGTCATCCGAACGAGAGCATACAACGTATAATTGCCCGGCTTTGGTTTAAGTATTTCTCGTTTGTTTATTTTGGGATTCAGTGGACTGCACCGGCAATTAATATCACTTAATTTTTCCCCGACCAGAATGTGATAAGAATTTGGTTCGGGTTTTTGTATTCCGCTCTCGGAGTTATCCATTTCCATGTAAGGAAATGGCGAGCGAGAAGTAAAATGATAGAATTCGCATGATAACCAGGTTGGCCCGATCGGAATGGATTCAGTGAACTCTTAAGACGCTGACGTTATCAACAATCTAACTGATAATTACGTGGAAATGCTTCTCTCTCTCTCTCTCTCTCTCTCTCTCTCTCTCTCTCTCTCTCTCTCTCTCTATATCTGTATCAATTTGCTCTCTCTCCTTTCTCCTCTCTCTCTCTCTCTCATAATGTTTTTATTCTTTGCTGTGTCTACAATTTGTTTTAAACTCTCTCTCTCTCTCTCTCTCTCTCTCTCTCTCTCTCTCTCTCTCTCTCTCTCTCTCTCTCTCTATTTTGTTTTAATCCTTAGTTTTTTATAGTTTATGCTGCCTCTCTCTCTCTCTCTCTCTCTCTCTCTCTCTCTCTCTCTCTCTCTCTCTCATGCGATTATATATATAATTTTATATATGTATACATAAATATACATACATACACTATTAAACCGTTTCCTTTAAGAAGGATTGATTCCCCCCATAATGCAAAGGGTAAAAGTCGCTGCGAAATTTAGACTTCAACTGTTGTATCGAGGGGAGGAATTTTTATACCGAAAACTTCCACAACATTATATATATATATATATATATATATATATATATATATATTAGTATAGTATATAATATATATAATTATATATATGATGTGTGTGTGTATGTGTGTGTATGTATATATATATATATATATATATATATATATATATATATATTATATATATATATATATATATATCTTAAAACTTTTCGCGAATTGTTTTCAAATATTTCCAACCCATGCTTGAATCTTCTCTCTCTCTCTCTCTCTCTCTCTCTCTCTCTCTCTCTCTCTCTCTCTGAGAGTCTCTCAGTGACGAGGCTATGAAATCCTAACAGATTTAAGATCGGCCGTGAATCTCGCTTAACTATTATCATGACTAAAATAAGTAGCAGTTATTTTACTGTTTATTACGGCATATCTTAAGCGCATCTCGACTGACCCAATATCTCAAGGGTTTTAAGATCGATAACGCATCTCTCCAGAGACGATTAGAGAGAAAAATAAGTGGGAAGTACGACGGCAGCGAATAAATTGCAGGAGATGAGAGACGAGAGAGAGAGAGAGAGAGACACGAGGAGAAGGAGACTTTATTTTATAATGAGAATCGCACACAACTATTCACCGACGCAATGAATGTGTTGTGTATATATATATATACACATACATACATATATTTATATACGTAGATATAAACATTGTGAATATGTACAGCCATAAATTCTGTTCAAAGGATTTTACTTTTGGACTCCCAAATAAACGTTGAAGGCAGAAAGTCTTTCCACCAGCTTGAAAACGTTAAGAAATAAACGTAAGCCACTCTGACCCCCACTCCCCTCCCCCCCCCCTCTCTCTTCTCGCTCTCTCTCTCCGCTCCTCTCTCTCTCTCTCTCTCTCTGTCAAGTACATATATACACATACGCCACATGTATATGTATACTATAAATATATATATATATATATATATATATATATATATCTATAATATATATATGTATGTATGTAGTGTGTGTGCGCGTGTGTGTCTCTGTCAATACATACCTTCATACACAATGATATATATATATTTATATATATAATATATATATGTATGTGTGTGTGTGCGTGTGTGTCTCTGTCAATACATACTCATACACATTGACATATATCTATATTTATATATATAATATATATATAGATATATATTTATAATATTATATATTTATATTTATTATAATATTTCTAATATATATATATATATATATATATATATATCTATATATATATACATAGATATATTATATAGATGTGTGTGTGTGTGGGCGCGGCGCGTGTGTTTGTGTGTGTGGAGAGAGAGAGAGAGAGAGAGAGAGAGAGAGGAGATTTATATGAGTTACTAGGAAAGGACTTGGACGTTCGGTAAAGAAAGCGATACTTGCTGCGTCTTAAAAGGCTTTCAAAGTCCTTCGATAAGGGTAAAGAGCGAAGGGAAGTGTGAAGGGGAGGGGGGTGAAGGGAAGATAAGCGTTGAGTGTATGTAAAAAAGAGAAACAATCATGAAAACTGAGCTGAGAAAAGGTATTGAAGTCTGGCGAATGAGGTGAAGATCAGGTGTTCAATGAAGTGGGTGAAGGAGACTCCGCAGAATGTTCCCAGAAATGGGAAAGATATATATTTGTATGGAACAAAATTTCATTGGAGGATGTTAATGTAGTTTGATACTTGAGAGAGAGAGAGAGAGAGAGAGAGAGAGAGAGAGAGAGAGAGAGAGAGAGAGAAATCGATGAACACTGAAAATGGGACGAAGAGTGATAAAGAGGTTGTGACTATCATATGTTGCCAACTGAAGAGAGAGAGCGAGCAGCTAGATGCAAAGTTATATGCATAAATAGAAAGGTTTGTGGTGCTAGCAGAAACGAGAGAGACAGAGACAGAGAGAGGGGGGTGGGGATGTGGAATCTATTTGGCCAAGCAAATGGTCCAACAAAGCTGGGTGGAGTAACCAGACGTACGTCCTTTTTACGATTCCTATTAGAGACAATAAAGAAGACGAATTTTCACCAGAGAGTCACATTTAGAGATTTATCATGACGAAGCAGGAATCGGTGACCTGCAAAGGGAGACGAAAGACACTTCGATAATTGTCTGATGATGCAAGAAGGGAGTTTTAATGTATTACAATTTCAAAACTTATCATCTTTCGTGTCAGTAGCGTATTTCTTTCTCTCCCCCCCTCACTCAGTTTATGTTTCTGTATTTTACTTTGTTATTCTTTAGATTTCTTATCTTTTGCACTCTGTCGTGTTTTTTTTTTCTTTTTTTTGTGAGAGAGGTGGGAGTGAATACACTTTTGCAAATGTATTTTTCCTTACTTATTTTGGCCATCGAATAGTTCGTCACTTTTCCATCTTTTTAGTGTCTTGTTTGTTTGTGTTTTTCTCCTTAGGCATATTTTTCTTATCCTCCTATGTTTTTGGAAAGGGACGAAGATAAATCTGGAAATTACATTGAAAATCTCTTTACTTTTCCATTGCCGTCCTCCCATTCTTCTCCTTCGACGTTTTGAGATCATGTGAAGATAAATCTCAAAATAAAATTAAAACCAACATTTATTTATTAAAGAAAAAACTGCAAAAGCAGTTCGGGACAGAGACTGGTTGAGAAAGTCTTCTTGATAAGGAAAAAGACGCCTCGAGATGGATGCTTTCGAACAGGGGTGGGGTTATCGTAGTGGGATGCGAGGAGTGGCGATAGTATGTGTTGGGAAGACCAGACGCCCTTTGGGGTCACCACCACCCGTGCCCTTTCGTGACCCCTCGATTGCCCCACCCCTCCTACCCACGGGCCAGCCCGGTCAACCCATCCAAGGCACATCATCAACCCATTGCGAGAGGAACTGACTGTGTTAGCCTTCCCTCCTACAAGGTACCCCTTACCCCATTCACAAATGCCCACGCCCGCCCACCCCTCCTCATGTATCACCTCGTACCCCCAACAAGACTTCGTCTCTCCCATGCCCACACCTTCCAGGGTGCCCACCCTTCTGGCGAAGAATGACCAGCTGATCTCCATATCGTCGAAACTGGGCGCTTATCAGCTCCCTGAATCCAAAGACACATCGTATCTCCTTTGGTAGTGCGTTCAGTGACGGCTGATGCCCTGTAGAATCTCGTCAGGAGCACCAATTCCGAGATAGATGATAAAATGCGAATAGAAATTAGGTTTTATCTAAGCTCCATGAGCTGTATTGCAACCCTCCCTCTCTCCCTCCCTCCCTCCCTCCCTCCCTCCCGCTGGAGGCCCTCCTTGGACCCCGGCCCCCATTTTTGGGGAACGCTGAGATGGACGGCTATAGAGTTTGAAGTCATGAGACTTCTTGCTGCCGACTTGTTTTATGACTCTCTCTCTCTCTCTCTCTCTCTCTCTCTCTCTCTCTCTCTCTCTCTCTCTCTCTCTCTCTTTGGATCTAAAACTCGGCAATTTCTCGGGCATAAAGCTATCAGAAATTAGAAAGTACAGTAATAAGGATTCCAGAATTTTAAACTTTCAGAGTAAATCTCCTCGGCAAAATGCCTCGCGCAATAAGTTGAGAAAGTTGAAAAAATAACACTGAAGGTTTGTTTTTATGGGTCAGGTTTAAGGGCAATTATTCTCTTAATTAGTATTATTGTTTTAGAAATACCATCAAATTGACGGCAACATAAGAGAGGCTCAGCGTATCAAGCCCTGATTACAGGCATCTTACGCACCATACTTCTGTGGGGGCATAGGAGAGGGTGGATGACCCCAGACTAGATAGAGAGAAAACCAAACCTATATTTCTTTGGCGTAAACACTTGTCAGTACATACAGAAATATAGATATAGGAATACGCTTGCATTCATTTAGAAGCACATTATATCGAATGATTCTTAGCATTCAAATTGCGACTCTGATGAAACAAGCTTTAAATAGCCTAAGGAAGCTCCCGAGGAACTGATAGCCCGTATGAGAAGAAGAATTGAAAGATGGGAAAGAGAATAAACTCCGAAAATATACATTCCTTCACGTCCACTTATTCTTTGGTCATTTGAGTTTTTATTGTCGTCCGTGAAAGCGAAAATCCATAAAGGGTAGGCTGTCCTACCCTTGTGCGTGTTCGCTTGTGTACTCTGTCACATATGCGTATTTATGTGAGGGTATTTATGCATGCCCCCCTTATGAATACGTGCGTATTTGCAGGTTTGTTAATATCAGTTTGCGTATACGGTTACGTTTCCCTGAGATGAGGCATGAAACATTTTATATATGTATGTGCATGTCTGCGTTACCTCTACGCATGCCATGTTTTATGCTTGTGTGCGTTAGTCTATACAAGTGTATATGTTATAAACGTAAACGCATGTCTCCATTAGTCTTTACTTATCTATATACTATTTTACTATGTGTTCGTACACGAATGCACATGCATTTCATATGAGTTTGCGTCAGAACCCGAGGTGTGCTGTCGCCAGAGCAAATTTAGCGAGCGGGATTTCTCAGGTTCGGAAACACTCGGGAACAAACTGTAAGTTGCCTTAAAATCCTTTTATATTTTGCAGATAACTAGATAGACAGACAGACAGAGAGAGAGAGAGAGAGAGAGAGAGAAACTTTGACAATCCCCCCTTTTCTTGTGGATAACTAGACAGACAGAGAGAGCGAGAGAGAGATAGACAACAGACTGCCACAATCCCCCCTTTTTTGTGGATAACTAAACAGAGAGAGAGAGAGAGAGAGAGAGAGAGAGAGAGAGAGAGAGAGAGAGAGATAACAGACTGTTAAAATCGCACCCCCCCCCCTTTTTTTTGCATATTTATTTAGATAATGACAACCCCATCAAAATAAAGGTGACATATTGGAATACTTGAGCATATGTAAACCAATTTTAATTATCTGCTTAAAGTATATTTTAACAAGCGAATATATATACATACATGTGTGTACTATATATATATATATAATATATCTATATATATATATATATATAATATATATATATATATATATATGTGTGTGTGTGTGTGTGTGTGTGTGTGTGCGCGCGCGGTGCGTGTGTGTCTGTGTGTCATGTGTGCGAGTTGCGAGTGTTCGTTTGTGTGCTTCATATTCGCACACGTACATACATACATTCGCACACCAACAATGGCAGACAGAGGACTGGTGAAAACGACTTAATCAAAAAGACAATTGTGACCAAAGGTAGTATTTTTACCTGGAATGTATTTTTTCTCTTGCAGACAATGGAATGAATCCAGGGGGTTTTACCGCTGTGGGCACGCGAGCACGCCCCAGCAACACACCTGACGCCTTCATCAGCAGCAACGTAGGGCAACACCGCAGTCTGACCTCGTCCATATGGTTATATCTGCTTCACCTGGGGAAAAGGAATGCCTCTGAAGGCTATGATATCTAACCCAAGGTATTTTCTGGTTGGTTTTTAGTCAGAATTTAATTTGTAATTTTGCCTTCTTTTTTTTTTTTCAAATCGCAGTAGATGTGTCAAGTACATCCGGTTTCACTTGCGAGTATCAGATTTTCATATTTTATCTCCTTTTGCTATGGGGATCTTTTAGATTTTTAAGATATGCATAGGGTCGATTCATTTAAAGATATACGTACATAGGGTCGATTCATTTAAAGATATACTTACATACGGTCGATCCATTTAAAGATATACGTACATAGGGTCGATTCATTTGAAGATATATATATAGTGTTGATTCATTTAAAGATATACATAGGGTCTATTCGTTTAAAGTTATACGTAAGGTCGATTCATTGAAAGATATGCATAGGGCCGATTCACTTTCATGGTGACTCAATTAGAGACCTCAAGGTATACGGTTCTCACCTGAAATTCGTTTCATTATTTTCTTTATTATGGCCATTTGATTTTCATCGGCTTCTGAGGTAATTTCCATTAAGGATTTTCAAGGTTAGTAATTTTTTACCTGAGGCAAGGCTTCACTGAAAATTATGAAAGAGTCATTTCTGACTTTGTCTGTATGATGACATTGATTTTTTCGTGAGGTAATGGTATACAAGACATATCTTATTCTGTGGTGATTATTAGTACGACTTTTTAAGGTAGGCTAAAGTGTGACAGTTATTTTCCTGGTGTCTTTTTTTGCATTTTCCAGTGTATGTTTTTTTATGTCAGTGTGTCTGATCCTGCATAATATCCTGCGAGATGTTTTTGTTTTGATGATACCGACAACGTTGAGTATTGTCTCCGTTCGATTTTTGTCTTGCCTCTCAATTATTTACTGTTGAACTTCATCTAGCCGAGACTTACTGAACTTGCGTTTCTCTCTCTCTCTCTCTCTCTTCTCTCTCTCTCTCTCTCTCTCTCTCTCTTTAACTGTAATCACAGGATGACTACAGGCGCTATGAATCGAATGCAACACTGACCGTTGTTTGCTTCGTATTAACATAATTAATAAAGATAACATTTCAATTTGAAATTGTTTTTTTTTTACAATAACTTTAAAATTTTGTAATGATATCGTGATAGTTAGAATATGTAGGAGCAAAAAAGGTCTGAATAAATTCAAAATCGTTAATGATTTGAGTGAAGTATAAATACTTAGTTCATTAGAATATAAAGCCATGCAAATGATGGAAAACAGCACTTATAAATACCCGATACATTTGAAAATTCGGTATCAAATTTTGGAGAAGGAAAAATAAACGAAAGCAAGCAAAATAAAGTATTGAAGGTTGATAAAAAAAAAAAAAAACACGGGAAGCACCATCTTGCCTTCTGTAACATTTTATTCGCATGCTAGTAGCATATCCATAAAGGTACAGCCACATTATTACGGCGTTTCTCCAAAGGCCTGGCTAGTCACATTCTCAAATTATGCTAATTTATACGATATTTACACCAAGCATCACACCCACAAGAAATGAGAATCGCCACATTGGTAGAGCAAAACGCTGCAGACATCCATAAGCATGAACCAAACAAAATGACAAAAATACTAAGCGTCCCAAGATGGAAAGGCTTCCAAGAGGGACGAGCTGCAAATGGCCTCTTACTCGTGCTGTACTCGTACGGTACGAGGCTCTAACTGGGAAGGAGCTCACTCAGCCAACGTGTAATAAATCCAAATGTGGAGAAGGCCTTTACTGAACTACGAGTTCTAGATATTTAGCATACGTCTTATGTTAAAGAAACTTGCGAATTCTGCCCCCACCTCTCTCTCTCTCTCTCTCTCTCTCTCTCTCTCTCTCTCTATTGGCTGAGGCGTTTGGGCCACATTATAACGTTGCGGCGTGCACCAGACCCCAGTAGGTCGCTGCTATTCGTTGTCTCAATCCTGTCTAATAGAGCTTTAGAATTGTGTGTATATAGACTCTCCGGCTGGTTGTTTTCATTTTCGGTATTCTGTCCTCCCTCCTACTTATAACTGAATCACTTGTTCATTATAAGCAGACTAGGAGCGCATACATTTTAAACATAAGCGCTATAGCTTTGAAATTGCTTATGATAGCGCATCCTAACCAGACCTAGGCCACCTTCAAGATAGGTCTTTAAATCTCAGTGAAGAAACACGCTGCAGGCAACTCCTTGCCCTCAACGAGGCCAGGTTTTAAGGGATTAAGAAGGAACATTCTAGTCGTTTCTGTAAAGGTAGAAGGTTATGAGATTCATGGGAAAATGGAAGCAGAGAAAGAATTTTAAAGCCTCTCTCTACGCATTTTTCAGCTCTCTCTCTCTCTCTCTCTTCTCTCCTTCTCTCTCTTCATCTCTCTCTCTCTCTCCTCTCTTCTATATATATCTATTATATCTATATATATAATATATATACTATATATATAGTATATATTTATCATGTATTAATTTATATATATTATATTATATATATTATATATATATATAACTGTATATATATTATATAATATACTAATAAATATAACCATATATAAATATATATATTATATATATATATTATATTAATATATATATATATTATATGATTATAATCACTTTAGCACGTGATTCATTTATCACACATATCCACAGGTGACATAAGAGACAGGGTGTAGGTCCTGACCGGTTTCGGCTTTATTTTCAAGCCATTGACAAAGTACTGATCAGTCCTTTGTCAATGGCTTGAAAATAAAGCCGAAACCGGTCAGGACCTACACCCTGTCTCTTATTTTTCACCACCTTGTGGATATGTGTGTATATATATATATATATATATATATATAATATAATAATATAAAACCATATATATATATATATATATATCCTATATATATAATAGTATATATATGATTTATATATATATATATGAGAGAGAGAGATAGAGACGAGAGAGAGAGAGGAGAGAGAGAGAGAGATTTCAATGCTACATGAGCTCTTATCTCATTCATCATTCACAATCCTGTTGGAGAGAGAGAGAGAGAGATTTCAATGCTGCGTAAGCTCTTATCTCCTTCACTATCATGTTAACGTAGAAAGATTACATCAACATCTCCTTTACGGCTCGGGTCTTTCTTTGGTCCCTTTTCTATACATGTAAAGGATTATTATCTCAGTGCATTATTTTGGAGTTTTCTGATTAAAAAAATATAACCTAAACGGAACATTGCGCATCAAAGCAAAATGCCAAAACGAGTTTGTGTAAAAACAAGTGAACAAAATGCTTAAAACTCATTTTGTAACTCCCGATTAAGCATGACGTCAGACGATGATATGCGCTATCAGACAGTTTCGGAATGTTAATTGCCTCAAAATCCTCTGTTTTGCTTTGTATTTTATGTTTTTATCGTAAATGCTTCATTATTATCTAAAGATTCCGCAGTTGTTCAGTTCTCTTCAGTTTTGTATTCGTCAGCAAAAGCACTAGACATTTCATCGTTAAACATAGTAAAGGCGATATCCCACGAATCCTCAATTTTATTGATGTACTGCCGAGATTTGCACAGTGAAGCCAATATTAATGTTATTGTATCGTAAAATTGAAGTCACTAATGTTTATAAGGGTAATGGCACTTCAGCACGGCCTTACACAACTTCAATTTTGCCACCGTGCCGGTTACTTGGTCCAGAGTTTGATGGCAAGATGCTAATACACGTCAGAAAAGGGTTTTGTGTGACACCGCCCTCACGCTAATGGCGGGAAAGATGAGCACTTTGACCATGAGAGGTCGGTGGTTTTACATATAATGGCCAGTTTTAAAAACTCTCACCGTCTCCCTGAGCTAGCAGTGAAAATTTGCCCACCGAGAAGATAACCAGTTTTGCTCATAATCTTAAAAGCTAAGATTATCTCTTCGGGAGGCCTTTGCATTTTAACATATATTAACGTAAAATTGCTGCCTCTTTTAGTAGCTAAATTTTTATTAGCCTGAGGTACCTGCAATTTTGCCATGTTGACTGCGTTCAGAGGCGGTTTTTACCAAAATGAGAGGTCATCGTTTGTTTCCCAACCATTGAACTTTGTCAAAATTTTGTATATCGTAAGAAGTGGTCTCTCCCTCCCCACAATAATAATAATAATAATAATAATAATAATAATAATAATAATAATAATAATAATAATAATAATAATAATAATAATAATAATAATATTTTTGTTAAAGAGGATGGCAGCATAAGTGGAATTGATTTGATATATGGTCTTTTCAATTCTTATTACTTTCTTCTCATCAGGGCTGATATTTGCTAATAGCTGGCCGATGTTCATATTCTGGGCAAGGAAATATTTTCTAAATTAATATTTTTAGAAGACATTTCCTTAACCAGAATATGAACATCGGCCATATTAGCAAATATCAGCCCTGATGAGAAGAAAGTAATAAGAAGAATTGAAAAGACCATATATAAAATCAATTCCACTGATGCTGCCATCCTCTTTAACAAAACATGTTTGAGAGAGGGTCTCCTGCCTTCAAATAATAATAATAATAATAATAATAATAATAATAATAATAATAATAATAATAATAATAATAATAATAATAATAATAATAATAATAATAATAATTTGTAAAGTTGTGTCTATCCGGAAATAGCTCTAATTTCTCAAACTCAACGAAAATTTACCATAGGGCGATATCATCTTTTGCATTTCTGAGGCAAAGATCCCGCCATCTCTCTCTCTCTCTCTCTCTCTCTCTCTCTCTCTCTCTCTCTCTCTCTCTCTCTCTTCTGTATAACCTCCTCCTTTCAAGAAACAGGTATAGCACTTCCTTGGTGAGAAGTACCCCGAGTTTTTCTTTTTTTCCCCTTTATTTTCTTCATGTCAGGTTTGTCTGTCACACCGGCCATCTACCTTATGTTCCAAGGTAGATTTTTCTTCCCAGTGAAGAAGGAGAGACTCCATCAACCATTCCTTTGAAAGTTGCATATCTGCCATTTACATCGGCAGGTTCCTTCTTGCGCCGGTTTTGTTATTTTAAAGGTCCCAGCAAAAAATCAGAATATAAAAATAAAAACAATAATTATCATGGTATAAAATAACGAATGGAAAAATGGGCCGATAAACTATCGGAATTCAAGTTAAAGTGACAAACTACAGAAATGCATGAAATATGTTAAAACAGACGTATTACAAATAAACAGTAACAATAACATTTAGCAAAGGCAGGCAGTAAATAAGCATTTCAGCTTGTTTGGGCAGCCATGAATACTTCAGTCTCTTCAGAATAAAATAAGAATAAAAAATAATAAGTTCCTCAAGCCTTATCCAAACAGCCATCTAAATCTATTCACCATAAAAACCCATCATGTTTTCTTTGCGCTACAAAAACAACCACAGTCTTGACGCCATTAGAATAACGATCTCTTCACTACAATAAAAAAAATCAGTGTTATATAAACCAAAGTGCATGGATACACTGGTCACCGATCTTATCGTAATTTAAGATTTGTGAATCAGGCGATCCTGTGCGATTGTGAACTTCTGTTATGGAAGCGGAAATTGCATGGTTTATAATAATAGATTCTTATAGTTTTGAATACATGGGGAAATTAATTGATAACATTTTCGTATTGATTTCGTGAATGCCTTTAACGTTTTATGGCCCTGACTTCCTCTGCGTAGGTGCTGAAGAAAATATAGTTTGCTAATCTGCAAGTGATGATGATGATGATGTTATTATTATTGAAATTCAAAATATACAGTCACTCGCGTGATTTAAGCTTACAAGGCCCTTAACTTCTTAATCGAAACTTCCACAATAATCAGTAACGAGAAATCGTAAAAAAAAAAAAAAAAAAAAAAAAAAAAAAAAAAAAAAAAAAAAAAAAAAAAAAAAAAAAAAAAAAAAAAAAAAAAAAAAACAAGACATTCGGTAAGACATGTATGAGAATAACAGAAGAAAGACATGAAAATAAATTGTAATCTTATTTAAGGTAGAATGGTTTATCGATAAAGGAGCTGCATAACCTTTCTTATATATACGGCAATAAAAAAATAAAAAAAAAACACACCGCGCACTGGTCCATAAAGTCCGATGAAAATTAACGACGGCGGCCTTTGAGTGATATTGATTATTATTAGCAAAGAGAAAATTCTTGAGCAGTTACGTAGAAAGAATCAGTAAAAGACCCAAATTCTCCTATATTTCCCAGATTCATGAGAAAATGTTTACAGTTTTCATTCCATAAAATTAAATAAATCAATTGCAAAAAACCGACAAGTGTAGCCGAAATAACTCTTTATTACATGAAAACAAGTTTTCATTCTATAAATCCTGATTAACAGTAAAAATAATAATAGCAATCATAAACAGTTGAACACCTTCGATCCTCCCGAATTCATCATCATCATCATCATCATCAGCAGCAGCAGCAGGCAGCAGGCACTTCGGCGCGTCAGGGTTCATCCGGACGAGAATTGCGGTGCCTCCAAATGAGGAGAAATCGCCATAATTTACGTCCCGCCTATAAATTAGTCAATAGCCCCTTATGACGACTTATAAGCCGAAAAGCCACTTGGTGCGGAGATGCGCTCATAATAATAAGCGCCGATAAGAACTTTATTGAGGGCTTGGCTCCTTGACAGGTAGGTGCGAAATTGCTGTCCTCGTGATGGAAAGGAGTGTTGTTTGCTATGTATCGAATTTTTATCGTTTTTTTTTTTTCCACGGATTTTTTTATGCGTCTTATCTCGTTTTCAGGGGCGCTCGTTTCATTTGATAGATTTAATGCGCGGTCGTTTACCAGTGATGTATTATAAACTGGTGGTCTATCAGTGATGCGTTTATGTTTTCCTAACACGTTCACACGAAGAGTTGATTTTGTGTGTGTTTTTAAAGACCCCTGCTTGCAGAAAGAGAACGAAACCTGGTCCTTTGTCGATGTGGGCATTTATACACAGTTAATTCGGAAAGTGTTTATTTATAAACATGCTTACACCTAAGGAGAAAAGAGGTTTGTTAATGAATGATTTGAAATATTTCCATACATGCACTTGTTAAAAGTTCATTTTACGTTTATGGATGCATACATGCAAATACAGAATGAGCAGAAACACCTACCAGTGTATAAAACGCTTTATTTATGTATATAAATATATGCATGATTTACGTTAAAAAATACATAAAAAATAAGCGCACTGATTAATGATGGACATTGCGGAAAGTTATCAAAGTAAAAGGATTTACGTTTTAATAACCTCGGAGTAGGTTCGACCCAGCCATTCAGCGGCGCATGACCCCATGCCAGCCACCCCCCTCCTCTCTCTCTCTCTCTCTCTCTCTCTCTCTCTCTCTCTCTCTCTCTCTCTCTCTATTCCCCAATAGAGAAGCAAAGCCATCAAGCCAAACATCATATGTTTAAAGGGTTACGTTTGGTAGCAATCTCTCTCTCTCTCTCTTCTCTCTCTCTCTCTCTCTCTCTCCAATAGAGAAGCAAAGCTATCAAGCCAAACCTCACGTGTTTAAAGAGTTACAGTTGGTGGCAAGCGATCGCGTTACACTTACCCGAAAGTTATTTTGCAGCACGAACAGTCGTTTTGGCTAATGGCTTAAAGACAAATGATCTCAGGAGACATTTGGTTAAAAAAAAAAAATAAAGTTGGATTTAAAAGTGCAAAATCTTCCGGGGGTATTCTCTTTATTTGGGGTAACATGGAGAAGATGCATCTGTATCGAGATTTTTATGTATGTAAATACATATGTTTATGTATAATATATGTTTATACTTTTATATGTATGTACTATCTACATCTTTAATTGCATGATGCTTAGTCTCTACACAACAATGGTGCCTTCCATCTATATATATATATATATATATAATATATATATATATATATCATATATATATTATATATATATATAATGTTGTGGCTTCAGAAGTACTTAACAGTGATTTCTTACGTAGATACACATACATACATGTGTGCATACGTGGATGTGCGACTGTGTGTGTGTGTGTGTGTGTACGTGCATGTGCGGTCGGTTTTTGTTGAGTGCACATAGATCAGATTTCGTGGGAGATATAATAAAGGTGAAATCCCGACGCCATCATAAAACACGAAAGTACGCGCTATAAAGAAAAAGGTGTAAAATGGATGACCGTTTACATCCCAACATCTATTTCATAAATCTAGACGCGGCAGAAATCGCCCAGGATGAACATCCATTATCTCGAGGTAATCCGCCAAATCGAGATTCCCTCTCGAGATAATCGCAGTTATTCTCGAAAATCAATATAAACACGACCACATAAGTATGTGGCGATGGGGTAAGCACCGTGTTTATCCGGATCCATCAGGACGATAAAGATCTCCTCAAAATGCCGCTGCCCTAATTGATAATAAATAAGCGACGGCGGCGCTTACGTTCGGTACTGCAACGAACCGGCCTTTTTTTTATGTCTTGAAATGAGCACCTTTACTGTAAGTCCTGAAAACGATGCTTCCATCAAAAATAAATAGGTGACGTTTACACCTGTGTTCGTCGGCTTTGTGTTGTTGGAATGTGATGAACTCGAATTATTTTTTTTTTTTCTAAACACTGGTTTCGTCGTAAGGTAGTTTACAATTATCTCGCCTGAAAATTGAATTGGTAAGGTGTAAAAAAAGAACAAAAAAAATGAGAGACCTGAGAGAATGATTTAGTTTTTCCTCTCTCTCTCTCTCTCGTCTCTCTCTCTCTCTCTCTCTCTCTCTCTCTCTCTCTCTCTCTCACCCGTCTATCAATCGCTGGTCTAGTTCCCATGATCCCGAGAGATGCGGTTATCAACTTTCAGCGTGATGCTGCAAGTTTCATCTCCAGTTAACTGAGAACGTGGGATGCTGGCGAGAGATATATGTCCACTCCAACTGGTCTCAATTTACTTTTATTCCTACAATTTTATAGCCTTCCTGGGCTTCTTTATGACCTCATTATCATTAAAAACCTTTATGCAGATGCATTCTCTCACTCCCTGGTCAATAGTTGTTATCTGGGAGCCGTGAACATGGAGTTTGTTTGGTCTTTTACTTAATATGATATTCTTTTCCTCGTCTTTATAAATTCTGTTTTACGGCTAAGTTGATCGACAAATTATTGTGATCAATTATTCATGAAGGGTTAACATTTTGAGTTAATGCATAAACCATAAAAACCCGGCTAATTATCATGAAATTATTTTGCGGAAGGGCTTCGCTTAACCTCCTGAGAACAGATATGAAAAATATAGCGAGAGAGAGAGAGAGAGAGAGAGAGAGAGAGAGAGAGAGAGAGAGAGAGAGAGAGAGAGAGTAAACTCATAGCCTATAGCTATATTTTCCTGTTTATGGGATGACAGCAAGATCTTAAAATATATTATTTCGTCACAAAAAGTAATGACCTGTTTCTGGAGAGAGAGAGAGAGAGAGAGAGAGGAGAGAGAGAGAGAGAGAGAGAGAGAGAGAGATTTTTATTACTTCCAAATCGAATATAAACATATATAATTTATATATATACTTACACATACATTATACATACACACACACACACACACACACACACACACACCACACACACCAACACACATATATATATATATCATATATATATATATATATATATATATATATATATATATATATATATATATATATATATATATATATATATATATATATATAATAAAATATATATGTATATATATATATATATATATATATATATATATATATATATATATATATATGCGTGTGTGTGTAGATATATGTATGTACATTTAGAGGTTGTTGTATTGGGAACAGGCATCTATTTAGAACTACTTGCACCATTTAATTTCTATTTAAAAACAAAATCACAACAACCATTGAAATTTGATCTCTAATAACTCTGATGGTGCGAAGTCATTTTCTCTAGAATTTGATCTCCGATACCGACAAAATTATTCCTGATCTTAGGGTGGTCTCAATATAATACTGTAGGAGTCGCGGCTGGTGGCCTGTCCTATAGCGCTGCCTGACGCACGATCATGGCTAGCTTTAACATTGAATGAAATCAAAACTATTGAGGCTAGAGGGCTCCAATTTTGTATGTTTGATGATTGGAGGGTGGATGATCAACATACCAATTTGCAGTCCTCTAACTTCAGTAGCTTCTAAGATCAGAAGGCGGACAGAAAAAGTGCAGACGGACAGACAAAGCCATTCAAGAGTTTTCTTTTACAGAAAGCTAAAACGGAACGCCCTGTAAGACAGACAGACAGAAAGGCAGACAGACCTACCCTTGGCATGTAATCTCCGATAACAGCAAAATCGCAACACAACTCCGAGGTCTTATCTTCCAAAACCCTGAGCAGACGAATTGTTTCCGTTCAAGACGTAACCCAGTCGTGACGAATCGCGGAGCTGGAAACCCGTAATAGAGTGGAGGGAGATAAACTGTGGAAAGTTGATGCGATTGAAGAGCAAAAACGATAAGTGTGAGGTGAGCTTTGGGAGGAAGGGTGGGAATGCCGCCATTGCTTCACGCTATGGGATGGAGAATTCTATGTTTTAAGAGCTAACAAAGGCCGGGCAGTTGTGTGAATGCATTGGTTGACGTGCGCCTCTACATTTCTTGCAAATGAATCTTTTCTGTTTATGGAAGTTAGTTCCTCAAATTTAACATCATTTGTGTACGTAGGAGTGGGTGAAATGTTCACTTGTCCATATGTCTGTATAGTTCTTAATCCGGTTTTTTCCTATTATTGATGGTAAATCTTAACAGTGAAAACGTGTTGTGGTGGAGAGTGGGGGGGGGGGGGGACGGTGAAACGCACGCATAAATATATGTATGTACATTTAGTACAATCACGTTTTTTCCATCTATGGATGGTGGTTCCAGAAAGTGAAATTCTTAATATGCAAATATTAAGCGCGGCTTTGGCTGAAATTTACTCGTGTATATGTGTTTGTGCATTCCAATTGAATCTTTTTCCCGTTATGGACGGTGGATCCAAGTAGTGACAAT
>NC_061104.1:24407680-24477680 GCF_015104395.2 Macrobrachium nipponense
CATCTTATTACCCAGGTTAAAAAACAATGATCAACTTCCTTGTGACCGTCTTATATATATATATGTACATGTATGATGTATGTATGTATGTATGTATGTATGTATACATATAATGTGTGTGTATGTGTGTGCGCGCTAATGGTAGTTGTTTACGTGTCTTATGTTGTCAGGATTTTGGGCAGCATATGGTGAACAAATTCGAATCCTACCGAATATCTCTCTCATCAGGGGAACTGTCGGTACGAAATTCATGGCCACTTATCCACGTCACAGTTCATATTAGAATCAAACCCACGAAGCCAAAACTAACAGAACTCCATACGAACAATAAGAAGTCCAAAAATGGAAAGCGGAAGGAGCGGGACGAGAATTCCAAGAAGGACTCGTCCAACCGAGATGGCTAACGAGATTCGAAAATTTATGGGGGGATTTCAATGCGGTTGCGAGTAATTATCTTTGGTTTCTCTCCGTAATTGGTGATTTATCAAAAGCCGCTTATGCCAGTCTTGTTGTGCCAGTCGGTAATCCTCTAGGCATTTTGTTTTTCTCGCATTCTCCTCTTTCTTTTCCTTCCTCTTATCTTTGCCTCTTATTTCTTTCTCATTTTTGCGTTTCTGCCTATCTCTCTTAATTGTATCTCCTTCCTATTTTATAGAATCTTTGTCTGTTTTGTCTAATGTCTTGTTATCTTCTTTGATGTTTGTATCTTGTTTCTTAATACACTTCATTCCGTTCTTTCGTATTGTCTGTATATCGAGCACTTTCCTTGCTCTCGAGTACTTTTCGTTTACCTTTCGTCCAGCATTCACCCAATTCTTTCTTTTCGTCTCATTGATTTAACCTGGTTTTCCATTCGTCCTGTCTTTTGGTTACATTATGGGCATTTCTTTGCCTGACTTGTATTTCCTCCTAGATATTTTATTAGAACTTTTTTTTTGTCTGCTTTTTTCTTTTGTTTTTCTCGCCTTCTTTCATCTGGCATACCCATTCATTTAATTTTTCCACTCATTATTGATATTGTCTTTTCACTCAGTTTGATTGAGCATTTTTCGTCATTACTTTTGCTTACCGGGTTCCTATTCCTTGCATTCTTAACTTAGCTTTTTCCAATAGCACTAATTAAATTCTCATCTCTCACTCTTCCTCACAACTTGATATAAAAATAAAATATTCTTGGAAAGCCTGGGCACGTTTTGCTATTAATTCAGTGTATAACCCGGAAAGCATTGAGATTCTGTATGATTAAGAGGTTCTTGTATTTCTGTATACATGCATTATTCGGGAATTAATAAGTTGTTATTAATGTTGTTGATTCATTAAAAATATATTTAAAGTAGATGTTTGCACATAATGTTTAGTTCTGATTGGTTAATTCATTTTTTTTTTTTAAACTACATTGTTCAAAGGCAGGTGGTACGAAAAGTGTCGTCAATTAGTATAGTTTTAAAACCTTGCAGAAACTTTCATTTATTTTTAGTCAGTCACTCATAACATTTATAGGTGAGTAAACTTAGCACGTTAATGGTTGGGCAAGTAAACCCTATGCCAAACAAGTTTTTTTCAAAATAATACAAAACTTATTTTTTATTTAATCAATTTGGGTTTCGATATTGCTAATTGAGCATACACACGCGCGCGCACCAAACACCACGCGCACAACGTCACACACACACACACATATATATATATATATACATACATACATACATATATATATATATATATAGTATATATATATATATATAGGTATATATATATATGTATATTATATATACTATAGTATATATATAATATTATATATATATATATATATATATATACTATATATATATATATATATAATATATAGTATATATATATATATATTATCACCACAGGTGGAAAGTTAAGAGGACTGTATGTTGGTCCTGACTGAATTCGACTTTATTTCGAAAGCCATTGACAATGGACTGATACATAAAAATAAAATCAAAACAGGTCAGGACCTGTACACAGTCACTTATTTTTCCCCTTTGGTGATGTGTGATAAAAACCTCGCATATTAACGGGATTATAATAATATATATATGTGTATATGATTACATATTTAGTAATAATATATAATATATATATATAATATATAATATATATATATATATTATATAATATAATCTTTATTTGGTCCTGCTGATTAAAAGATCCTAAGCAAGTAAAAGCTTAGGATCAAATGAGAAAATAAACTGGTCATTATAACAAAGAATGTATTAGCCACATCAAATATATCGCTAACATCTAGCATGTATCATTACTACTTACTGCATGTAATATGGTACCGGTAGGCTCACCGAACCTTTGTTTCATTAATTTATGTGCATAAATTTCATGTTTTCCTCGTTTTCATTTGTGATATTTAGCCCTTGTTATATGTTTATTTTTCCCTTTCTTTATATTCATATTTCCCTCATTCTGAAAAGATTTTGTCCGTACATTCAATATTCCCTTTTTTTATTTTTCATTAATTTAGTTGTACCTATTTTTCATTCTTCATATTTCATATTATGAATTCTATGCATTTATGTATTTTATTCATTCTATGCTCTTTATGTTTTGATATTTCACGTTATTTTTGACTCTATAATTGGAATAACTTTCTGTTCACCTGGATCTCTTTGGCAGTCTTCAGTTGTAATTAACTATCATAATTTTTATTTCTCTCCATTTATTCAATAACAACGTCACTACTACATAAGCGCTATACGAGTTAGTTTGTACGTCAATGAGAGCTTGCGTGCCCGTTGGATGAGATAGCATGTGCGTAAAAGTGTTTCAGATATGAGTGAGCAAACCTCGATCAGATTTTAAAATGGAAGATGTGTATGTATACGTGTATGTATACGTTTTCCTAATGAAAAATATTTTTTTTTTAACTGGAGGGCTCCTTTATCACCAGTCTTGTTCTCTGGCGTGAATGGTGACTTAATCATCAGTTAAATACGATAAAGGAAGACTATTCTTTATCAAGAGGGGAGCTTGCGAAGTATTTCATCCTCAGTAACAAATGATAGAGGGACATTTCCCTTTATCGTAAGCGTAAAGGAAGGCCTTTGTTTATCATTACCAATATGAGGAAAATGAAGGCCTTTTCTTCATAATCAGTGGTCTGTCAAAAAGTAGTTATTTAATCTTTAATGATACATGATAAGGCAAATGATTACTCTGTACAATCTGTGTGGTGATTTTGCTGCTGTATTTTTTTTCTTTCTCAACAACGTTATCTTGAAGTACCTTCCTCTGAACATCCATTTCTCTCTCGCCCTCCTCGTGGAGCATGAAACTTGAAATTATTTTAACGTCTCCTTTCTTTCCTAAATCGTGGGAGCTGAATCTCTCTCTCTCTCTCTCTCTCTCTCTCTCTCTCTCTCTCTCTCATATATATATATATATATATACTATATATATATATCTATATATATATATATATATATATATATATATATATATATATATATATACTCGCACTAATACATCCTCACTTCGCATGTCAGCAGAGAATTAATAACATAAACGCAGCCCATTGTTTTGCGCTAAACCCAAATGTTTATTGCCACAATGCTTTCTTCAGTAGCCCTAAATCTTTTCGCTTCTGCTTAATATCGTTCGCCGCTGCATTTCTGAGGTCGTCATTCAAGTGATAATAAAATTTTTCGTCACTTTCATATGCCAATGGGACTGAAGTTAACAGGTCACCGCCGATTTCCAAATATGTATCCACGCAAATGGCTCCCGTAACGATGTCAGACTTTGATTGAGGAGAGACAATCACAGGGCAGGTTTTGGTTCAATCCGTGTTGTCATTTTCGTGTAACTATACAGGATGCTTTGTGTTCTGCTTTTTACTCTCTCTCTCTCTCTCTCTCTCTCTCTCTCTCTCTCTCTCTTTTCTGTAACTATACAGTACGCTTTGTGTTCTGCTTTTTACTCTCTCTCTCTCTCTAAAACTCCTCTCTCTCTCATACAAAAAAAAATCAAGATCATTGCAAGGGTTTTTACTAATTCATGATTAAAAATGATGCACGAATTCCATCTGCGATCTACACAATCACACACCTGCTGTTTTTGCATCGCCTTCTTTTAGAACAACTTTAATTTAAGGTAAATGTTGCTGTGGCACTTGTAAGCTTGTGCGTGTTTGCAATTAAGAGAGAGAGAAAGTGGGGAAGGGGGTTATCTCTTGATGTTAGCGCATTACCCGGTTAGATTACTAACGGCCGCCATAGATCCATTTGTTTTTAGCTTTTTGTATTTTTTTTTTCGTTTTACAACTGGTCTGGTCATTAGGATTTCGCGGGGCTCAAAGTTCGCGAGCAGCCGTAAGCAAATGAATTCTCCACGGGGCGTATCGTCTAGGGCAACACTCATTTCTGAATTCTCTGCTTGGATAACTCCGCTATGCGTGCGTGTGTGTGTGTGTGAGTGTGTGTGAGAGAGAGAGAGAGAGAGAGAGAGAGAGAGAGAGAGAGGAGAAATTTGTAATTATTGCGAGTCTTTGACAGATTTAGGGTTTGCCGAAGGATAGTGCGTTGCATGAACCAGAGAGAGAGAGAGAGAGAGAGAGAGAGAGAGAGAGAGAGAGAGAGAGAGATTTCCCTAATTCATAATTATTCAGTGCAAGAAAAATACTATTTTGCCATCTGCTCCTTTTGGCTCCCTCTCTTCTCTTAAGTCATACTTTTTTATGCCTTTTGATTGTCGTCATTTGTATTGAAAATATTTTAGCAATACCTAGAGTTAGCAGTTTATTCTCGTCCCCCTCCCCGCCCGCCCCCCTCCTTTTTTTTTTTTAGCTTGAAAGATGGGAGCGGCGAATAAATGGATACATGTTACTGTATATTGTAACCATTTTGTTAGATTAAGGCGCTCTGGATTCAGGTGCTTAAAGAATGAATAGTTTAATAGTTAAGAAGGGTCATCTTGAATTTTTTTTTTAAAGCAAGACTAGTGGGACGGTCTGTCCAACATTCTTTTCCAGCCAAGGCCCCCTCCCTAAAAAGAAAAAAAAAAGAAAGGGTGGAGGGCGTGTCTTTAACTCTGAGAAAGCTTTAACTTAACTCTATGGGAAAGATGTTTGATTAAACTTGTCTTTGCTTCTTCTGCCACTACAAACCCTTGTGTCTTCCAGGCGCCCGTTGACTAAAGGAGCAATGGTTGTAAGTTTAGAAAGAGAATGGCAAAGCGTGGATGTAGAAGTGAAGTAATTGAAAGTATTGGACACTGGCCGTCTAATCTTAAGGGATTATAGATTTCCTAAGAGTTAAAATGTGGGAGGAGTTACAAGTGTTGCTTGAGAAGAGGAAGCCTTCTCCTCTGAGCTCAGCAGACCGGTGACCGGAATAGTACTTGGAGAGAGAGAGAGAGAGAGAGAGAGAGAGAGAGAGAGAGAGAGAGAGAGAGAGAGAGAGATTACTATTTTGTGGAATTAGCTGCTTTCCTTTTCCTCTATAAATGATTGAGAAACTCTGTGAAGAGTGAGGTTAGAGTTTATGGATGACATTGGTACATTTCCTGGCTGAGAAATATACTATTTTTGTTTTGTTTCCCATACCTTTCAGTTGTATTAAAAAACATGGTCTTGTATGTCCCTTTTCAACCATGATACGGAAAAAAAGTCATATTTTGGAAACTGAGTATGGCGTTTTATCTGATTACTTAAGTTAGTGATTGTAATGTGAATGTTTGTGGTTTCTTACGTAATTCAAGTTTTGCCTCGGCTATCAAAGCGTATTCATACCTTTATCATCTTTATGATCATCATCAGGCAACATTTCCTACATTATCCTACGCAGAAGAAATATCAGTTACTACGCCAGGATTGCAAGTTGATATTAAATTACGAAGGTGAAAATCGAGAATGAAAATGTTACTTACGGACATGAATTCATAAGGTACAATAAGAGTGAGGGAGCAAGTTGGAAGGAGAAAAAGTTGAATAATCGATTCTTCATACTCGATATTCAAGTGGAAAAGTAATTTGGAATTCAAAAGATGCATAGCATATAAAAGAAGTTATTTTAATATTGCTGAAATGGAACTGGGATCTGGTTTTATCTGTATATATTATTTTCACCCAACAGGATAACTATTCCTTTTGTGCCTGTGTGTGTGTGTGTGTGTGTGTGTGTGTGTTTCTGCTGTAGGTAATCTAACTGTTCAATGTTTTTATCAAATAGGCCCATAAAAGAAACATTGCTGAATAAACCACTGCATTCAGGCCGATACACATGAGAATTGGTTGAAATGCTTAGTATTGTATAAATAAAATGTTATGTGTATGTATCTGTTTGTTCGGTTGTATGTATGTATGTAATAATAAACATCATTTCATGAAACATCAGGCCGTTACAGTAAACCTCAAGGCATATATTTGGCTCTCATTGAGGTGTAAATGTCATTAATTATAAATATTACCGCAAATATAAATGTCAGTGACCTTATCATTTCTGACAAGAATAACAATTGCAGTTGAGTATTGTTATCTCGGGCAGATTTTTCCCTCAAGCAATTTCATTATCTCAGAGAACGAGATCTCAGATCGTTATATCTTATTTATCAGGACGTCATCATTCAAACTTCCTTCGGGTTACCTTTGCGCAATTAATAGTCGTCGTATCAAATTGCATCTCATTATTAAGAGGCGAAAATCTTGCTTCGCAGAATTTATACTACTCGTCCGTTGTTCCTTTCTTCTTCGAGTTATATACAAGAAGTACAAGGAAAACGACAGCGAACAGAAGGTCAGTACAAACGATAAAAGGTGACGAGGAATAAGCACCGAAGCCCTTTGTGCTCTGTTAACAACCGGTGTACACCGATACCCCAAGAAAAGACGTTGAAGAAACATCCTTATCGTCATCGGATGTTAAAGAGATAACGACTAATCACTTCTCTGGACATAAAAGTTAGACACAATCGCTGCTGATCAGGAGGCAAGGTAATGGGACCTGGATGGTCTTAGATTAGTTTTGATTGGTGGAAAGGGGGACCTGGGAGGGGGGAGCTGGAGGGGTTGGTGATCAGAACAAGGAAAGAAAGGCGTCTTTGATATGCCAAAGAGGAAGAAGGAATCTAAGATTGTATTATAGAATTTTGGGAAGTTATTAGATATATAGGACAAATGAGTGGAGGACGAGCTGGCTCTTGGACTGATCCAGGAAGAAAGAAGGACGTTAAGGGGGTATAGAGAGCCTGGAAAAGGTGGTAGGGAAGGAAGGGCCAGGGCGTGTCTGATGTTGATAAAGGAGGGAAAAGTGAACTTCAAGGGTAAAGACAAGGGGTGGTAACTTGGAGGACTTCAGATTGATTGTGGAGGGTGGGAAATACGGACCTTGAAAGATGTCTTGATCGTTCGAAAAAGACTAGAAGGTGGGGCGTAGAAGGGTCCTAGATTGTAGGGAGTATTGGGAGCTTGAGGGTGGTATGAGGTCTGAGAAAAAGTAGGAGGTGTATATGCTAAGGGAGGGGGAAGGGAGAGGAGTTGGCGAAAGAAGCCACTGAACTGGAACAAGACTCGATGTTCTTCAGTTGAATGGATTTGTTAAGAGACCTCGCCCACCCCATTCATACTCGGAAAGATAAATCTTACTCGTCTGTCTTTTTTTTTTTTCTTTGTGTGTATTAGGACAAAGATGAGGATGCTTAAAGATGGACACAAAGGGCGATGATGTGATGAAGGGCAAATAATGAGGAAGATGAGCAGGAAATAGAAGGATGAAGAGATGGAAAGATTTTTTTTTTAATACGAATTAGATCACTATTGTTAAATATTAAGTCCTACGAGCTCTAAGCTCTTTCACGAAGGCATTCTTACTGTGACAAAATAAAAGGCATCAGGATAAAAAAAGAGGATACTGAAAACTTTTGATACAGAATTAAGAATGATGATGAGGAGGGAAACGAAGATTTATACAAAAAATAAATTAAACATGGAAAGAATAGTGAAATTGGTGTAGCAGGAATGGAATCGATTAAAGGAAGGATACTGAAAAGGGGAATAAGATCTGTGGTAGAGGGAAACAGTCAAAAATATTTGTACATAAATGAAAGGCGAAGTTAATAGAAGGGAAAATGACGCTACAAGATTAAAAGGGACGGAGGAGATGACGGTAGAAATAAGGTAACAGAATAGTAGTGAGTCTGTTGAAAATATGTGCTGTCAATAAGAGATTGAAAGATTGAATTGTTGGTGAAAAACAAAGAGTATGCAAAATGTGAAAGGAAGGGGAATAGACACAAAAAGGAAGAAACAATATGGATGTAGTAGATAATGTGAGCCAGTCATTAACCTGATTTTTAAAGTGAAAGGAATCTGACGCAAAACATTATAAGAAAGCCATCACGAGTCTTGGAAATAAATGAAAGTGTTGCTTCACAAAGTTAGAAAACCTGTAACTGGGACTCTCTTGTAATGACCAGTATAAGAAAGTCAGTAATCATTACACTATAATGAAAAAAGACAAGAAATACATTGTAATGTAAGAAACTAGACGGAAATATATAAAATGAAATAAATCTACAAAATGTGAGAAGGACAACAAACTTGAAACGTGATAAAAAGGTAAGATATATAAAGAATAACGTAAGAAACCCAATAAACCAGAACCAAAAGGGAAATCGTAATATTAGCGAAGTATTGTAAGAAAGTAGGAAAGTGAATGACGACGTTAATAATAATAGTAGTGATGATAGAGATGAAATGACGGTGGAAAAGGTTGGAAGACCACCAAAAGGTCGGCGAGAAGAGGGAATAAATAACGTGATAAATGGACGATAAGGGAAAGGCACATGATCAAAAGATAAAGCAGCTGAAGACGGACTGCCGTCGTAAAAAATAAAGGATGGAAAATATGGGGATTTAGGTGCAATAAATACTCAGGCTCCGAGAAAAATTCGAGGGAGAGGAGGTGAAACGGCGTGAGAAACAAAGAAAAGGAAGACTGCGGAGTCGGAGGCGGTGAATTCCGAAGAAAAGAAACGGAAGGATTCCGGGATGGTCGTCGTTTTGATCGGAACTGCCAAAATCATGGCAAGTTTTGAAATGTCTCGTGAAGAAAAAAAATTCTCCTTTAGTTTTTATTATTATTATTATTATTGAAAATAATGGCTATTTCAGCGGCGTTTATTTTATATAGAAGCCTCTCTATTCTTCTTATTACTGACTTTCCTGCTCTACTCAAATTGGCTATTAAAACGCCAATTTGAGTTCAGCAGAAAGGTGAGTAATAAGAATAGAGAAGCTTCTATGCAAAATAAACGCGGTTGAAATAACCATTATTTTCAATAAAACCGGTATTAATAAAGGTCTTCGCCCCCGCATATTATTATTATTATTATTTTTTTTTTTTTTTTTTTTTATTTTTTTTTTTTTTTTTTTTTTTTTTTTTTTGCTCTATCACAGTCCTCCAACCAATTCGATGGGTGTATTTATAGTGTGGGGTTCCGGGTTGCATCCTGCCTCCTTAGGAGTCATCACTTTTCTTACTATGTGTGCCGTGTTCTAGGATCACACTCTTCTGCATGAGTCCTGGAGTTACTTCAGCCTCTAGTTTTTCTAGATTCCTTTTCAGGGATCTTGGGATCGTGCCTAGTGTTGTTATGATTATGGGTACGATTTCCACTGGCATATCCCATATCCTTCTTATTTGTATTTTCAGATCTTGATACTTATCCATTTTTTCCCTCTCTTTCTCTTCAACTCTGGTGTCCCATGGTATTGCGACATCAATGAGTGATACTTTCTTCTTTGACTTTGTCAATCAACGTCACGTCTGGTCTATTTGCACGTATCACCCTATCCGTTCTGATACCATAGTCCCATAGGATCTTTGCGTGATCATTTTCTATCACTCCCTCAGGTTGGTGCTCGTCCCACCTTACTTATTACTGCAAGGTAGCTGTGTTTCTTGCACAGGCTCCAGTGGAGGGTTGCTTTTTTTTTTTTTTTTTTTTGCCACTGAATCATGCCTCTTTTTGTACTGGTTCTGTGCAAGTGCCGGGCATTCGGTTGCTATGTGGTTTATGGTTTCATTTTTCGTATTGCACTTCCTACATATGGGAGAGATGTTATTTCCGTCTATCGTTCTTTGACCATATCTGGTTCTTAGGGCCTGATCTTGTGCCGCTGTTATCATTCCTTCAGTTTCCTTCTTTAGTTCTCCCCTCTGTAGCCATTGCCATGTGTCAACGCTGGCTAGTTCTTTAGTCTGTCTCATGTATTGTCCGTGCATTGGTTTTGTTGTGCCAGTCCTCTGTTCTGTCTCGTCATTCTCCTGTCTCTGTATATTTCTGGGTCTTCGTCTACTTTTATTAGTCCTTTTCTTCCCATGCATTCTTTAGCCACTCGTCTTCACTGGTTTTCAGATATTGCCCCAGTGCTCTGTTCTCGATGTTTGTCGCAGTCCTCTATACTTAGTAGTCCTCTCCCTCCTTCCTTTCGTGTTATGTGTAGTCTGTCCGTATTTGCTCTTGGGTGTAGTTGCTTTGTGTATTGTCTATGTTTCCTGTTTTTCTGATCTATGCTGCGGAGTTCTGCCTTCGTCCATCCACTATTCCTGCGCTGTATCTGATTACTGGCACTGCCCATGTGTTTATGGCTTTTATCATATTTCCGGCATTGAGTTTTGACTTGAGTATCGCCTTGAGTCCCTGCATATATTCTTTCCTGATCGTGTCCTTCATCTGTTGGTATATCCCCTCCTTCCATTATTCCCAGGTATTTGTATCCTGTCTCATCTATGTGTTTGATGTTGCTCCCATCTGGTAGCTTTATCCCTTCAGTTCTCGTTACTTTCTTTGCCTTTTTGTATGTTGACTAAGGCGCATTTCTTTCTATTCCAAACTCCATCTTGATGTCCCCAGATTAAACTAATCCTTACAGTCTGGGATTCTAGGGTATCTATTTCCTGATGCTCTTACCATACAGCTTGATGTCGTCCATGAACATCAGATGGTGATTCTGTTGCCTCTTTCTTGAGTTGGTACCGGTATCCATCTTCTGTAGTACTTTTGTCATGGGAATCATGGCTACTACGAAGAGTAGTGGGGACAGTGAGTCGCCCTGGAAGATCCCTCTCCTGATATTAACCTCTGCTAGTCTTATTTCAGAGCTTGTAAGTATTGTATTCCAGTTGCGCATTGTATTTTTGAGGAAGCTGATGGTGTTTTCCTCTGCCCCATATATAGGCATTCTATTAGCCATGTGTGTGGTATCATGTCGAAGGCTTTCTTATAGTCTATCCATGCCATGCTTAGGTTGGTTTTCCTTCTCCTACTGTTCTTCATTACCATTTTGTCTATCAGGAGTTGGTCTTTTGTGCCCCTACACTTCCTTCTGCAGCCTTTCTATTGGTGGGGGATGGTGTTTGTTCTCCTCTAGGTAGTTGTATAGCCTTTCACTGATGATACCTGTTAGTAACTTCCACATTATTGGTAGGCAGGGTGATAGGCCTGTAGTTACTGGCTATATTTCCCTTACTCTTGTATTTTTGTGTACCAAGGATGTTCTTCCTGTGGTCATCCATTTGGGTGCATGGTGATTTGAGAATATGCTGGAGTTGTTCTGCTATTCGTGGGTGTAGGACCTGAAGTTTTTGAGCCAGTATCCATGGACTTCATCGTGACCTGGGGCTTTCCAGTTTGGCATTTTCTTTAGTTGGTGTACCTGACTGTGTCTGTCGTGATCTCTGTGAATCTTTGTTTTTTATTTCTCCCTGTTTCTTCTTCCTTGACTTCCTGGAGCCATGTTGCATGTTTGTTGTGTGATACCGGATTGCTCCATATGTTTTCCCAGAGTCTCTCACTTGGTTCGGCTTCAGGAATTTCTGGTGGTTGTCTTTCCCTCTTATTATTATTATTATTATTATTATTATTATTATTATTATTATTATTATTATTATTATTATTATTATTATTATTCAGAAGATGAAGCCTATTCATATGGAACAAGCCTAAAGGGGCCATTGACTTGAAATTCAAGCTTCCAAAGAACATATGTTGTTCATTAGGAAGAAGTAAGACGCGGTAAAGGGAAATACTGAAAGAAGAGATCCCACTTATTAGAAAAAAATATATTCATAATTCATATTGAAATGGAAGGAGAATAGTATTAGAGTAGTAATGCTTTGCATCTCCTCATGAACTTCTGAAGTTCCAATTTCGCGACATCCTCTGGGAGGCGTGGTCGGTATGGTGTTGGCGCACCACCTCTGTGGCCGCGAGTTCGATTTTCGGGCATTCCGTTGAGGTGTGAGAGATGTGTATTTCTGATGATAGAAGTTCACTCTCGACGTGGTTCGGAAGTCGCGTAAAGCCGTTAGTCCCGTTGCTGAATAACCACTGGTTCCATGCAACGTAAAAACACCACACAAACAAACAAACAATCATTCCACAGTTCAAGTGTGAGGAATAAATGACCTCTGGAACTGAGGAGTTCGACAGCGAAGGAAAATAGTAGGAACATTCATTTATTTCATCAGCGTTCTAACGTCCTGGTGATTGTTGAAATGCCCATCGGGGGAAAACTAACTCAAATGGGGAAAAAATCATTATTTTCCACAATTTGATGCGTGAATCGAAAACCTTGGAGATTACTTCAATGCCCCAAAATGGAAAAAGTTTTGAGTAGCTCGAGAGGAGAGATGTTTGGGAAGTCCCTGTTATTGTATAACACAATTACTATGAAAGGAAACTAGTAGGATATAAGATTTCTAAGAAAAAGACGACAAATTTAGGCAATTCCACCGATATCAATAGAAATCATTATTTTCCACGATTTGATGAGTGAATCGAAATTCTTGGAGATTACTTCAGTGCCCCAAAATGGAAAAAGGTTTGAGTAGCTCGAGAGGAGAGATGTTTGGGTAGTCCCTCTTCTTGTATTACACAATTACTATGAAAGGAAATTAGTAGGATGTGAGTTTTTATAAAAAGAAAACGACAAAATTAAGCACTTCCACCGACATTAATGGACGTTAATCTCCAAATAATTTTGGAATCTAATAACCATAGAAATACTTGCTATATTATATAATTGAAATGTACTGGCTACAAGAGAACAGGTGCCTAAAAGTTAAATAAGTTTTCAATATCTCTTTTTGATAGGTGGATTTGCAGTTTAGTAGTCTTGGAATTGCTCCGTGTGATTGTTGGTACATTTAAAAAAATAATGATGATAATACTTGTTGTGATAAGAGTATAAATATAATGATAATAATATTTTTTTTCTATCACAATCACCCTATTCGACTGGGTGGTACTTATAGTGGGGGTTCCAGTTGCACCCTGCCTCCTTAGGAATCCATCACTTTTCTCACAATGTGCACTCTTTCTAGGGGCACACTCTTCTGCATGAGTCCTGGAGCTACTTCAGCCTCTAGCTTTTCCAGGTTCCTTTTCAGGGATCTTGGGATCGTGCGAGTGTTCCTATGATTATGGGTACAATTTCCACTGGCAAATCCCATCCCCTTGTTATTTTTATTTTCAGGTCTTGATACTTAGTCTTTTCTCTCGCTTTCTCTTCTACTCTGTCATCAGTCTTTTTTCTCTCTTTCTCTTCTACTTTGTAGTCCCATGATACTGTGACACCAATGAGTGATACTTTCTTCTTGATTTTGTCAATCAACGCCACGTCTGGTCTATTGGCATGTATCACCCTATCTTTTCTGATACCATAGTCCCAGAAAATCTTTGCTTGATCGTTTTCTATCACTCCCTCAGGTTGGTGTTCGTACCACTTATTACTGCAAGGTAGCTGGTGTTTCTTGCAGGGAATCCAGTGGAGGCCCTTTGCTACTGATTCGTGCCTGGTTTTGTACTAGTTCTGTGCAAGTGCCAGACATTCGGTTGCTATGTGGTTTATGGTCTCGTTTGTCGTATTACACTTTCTGCATATGGATGAGATGTTATTTCCATCTATCGTTCTTTGAACATATCTGGTTCTTGGGGCCTAGTCTTGTGCCGCAGTTAGTATTCCTTCTGCCCCCTTCTTGAGTTCTCCCCTCTGTAGCCATTGCCATGTTTCATCTATGGCCAGTTCTTTAGTCTATCTCATGTACCGTCCGTGCATTCGTTTATTGTGCCATTCCTCTGTTCTGTGTGTCGTTCTCCTGTCTGTAGATTTATGGGTCTTCGTCTACTTGTATCAGTTCTTCTCCCCCATGCACTTCTTAGCCACTCGTCTTCACTGGTTTTCAGATATTGCCCCAGTGCTCTGCTCTCGATGTTGACGCAATCCTCTATGCTTAGTAATCTGCTCCCTCCTTCCTTTCGTGTTATGTATAGTTCTATCTGTATTTCTCTTGGGTGTAATGCTTTGTGTATTGACATGTGTTTTCTAGTTTTCTGGTCTATGCTGCGGAGTTCAGCCTTCGTGAAATCCACTGCTCCGGTATATCTGGTACTCCCCATGTGTTTATGGCTTTTATCTTATTTCCGGCGTTGAGTTTTGACTTGAGTATCGCCTTAAGTCTCTGCATATATTCTGTCCTGATCGTGTCCTTCATCTCTTGGTGTTTTATATTCCCTCCTTCCATTACTCCCATGTATTTGTATCCTGTCTCATCTATGTGTAGGATGCTATTCCCATCTGGTAGCTTTATCCCTTCAGTCCTTGTTACTTTGCCTTTTTGCATGTACGACCAAGGAACATTTTTCTATTCCAAACTCTATTCTGATTTCCCCAGGTACAGTCCTTACAGTCTGGATTAGGATATCTATTTCCTTGATGCTCTCACCATACAGCTTGATGTCGTCCATGAACATCAGATGGTTAATTCTGTTGGCCTACTTTCTTGAATTGGTACCCAGCATCCATCTTCTGTCATTTCAATCACGCTTTCACTTTACAATCATTGTGATCCTTGGAAAATTGCACAATTATCGCACAGGCGCTTTTTCAAGATCCTAAGAAGTCTGAGAACGTAATTAATAAGCGAAATGATGGATGTAAACAGTTAGAATCAAGAATTCAGCGCTTCTGCTTGCGTTTGTTACAAGGTAGGGTGTACAACTGATTTTTCTTTACGTTAAACAGTCGCTTTTTGCGTAATTACATGCTAGAAAATTTAGATAAAATATAACATTTTGCTACGAAAGCCAAGTTCCCGTATAAATTTTTTCGTTAGCATGGATGGTAAACTTATATTGCTCATATTATATATTATATATATATATATATATATATATATATATATTATATATGATATATATTATTATATATATAATCAAACTTATGTGATTTTGTCTGTCTGTCTGTTTGGTTATGCGTCTTCGTATTTAATTAGAACGTAAAAAAAAAACCGCACGCATTCTTACTATAGTAAGTGTGAAAGTGTTTCCGTATCGTAAAAAATGTTCCAAAGGGAAAAAAATCGGAACCTTCATATTTTCGTAAATAAAAAATTGCGCGAGATTCTACTTAATCCAGACACCAGAACGTGAAAAATTCACTGCAAAAACCCGGTCGGCTTTGATCGCCCATCACGTGAATTTTTATGAATCATCCCCTGTGGGAAATCAGCTGATTCCACCGAATATGGTGAGGACCGTTGCACATCGCAGTGTGAAGTGGACGAGAGAAATTTTCACCCCAAACAAGGAAGTTTGTTGCGCCGTTATTCCTTTTAGAAATGGTGCTCAGAAAAGATTTAGAGTGGGCTAACTGGTAGGTTATTATTATTTCAAAATTGACTCCTCTTGCCAAATGTTAAGTCGCACATACATACAAACGTACATGCATGCCAACTGTTCGTGCATATATAAAGTGGTTTTTAACACGGCCAGTCATATTTACGTACATAAAAGTGAGTCCTAATACGAAAGCAGTCCTAAGAGCATGATAGTGGTTCCTAACATATACACATTCATTCTCGTGGCAAAGTAATACGGTTTATGATACGCTTGCGTATGAGAAAGAATACATAGCAGTGTACGGTCGAACATACAGAAAAGTGATTCATACATGCGCCCACTCTTAGGGGAAAGGGCTTCTCTTCATATCCTCATTAACATGTATAGGAAATGAGTTATTTACCAGAAAGTATTATTTCATACTTATTCAATCTTACAAGAAGGTGTTTTTCATAATCCATGAACAATCTCAACACATACGTTACATTCATGCCTACAAGATGTTGCTCCTTAGCATATATAGAAAACATTCATTCTTGCAGAAAAGTGCACGTGACACAAAAGCTACGTATATGCTTACTAAAAGAAGTGATTTCATGCTATATATAAATTTTACTGAAGCTTATCAAAAAGTGCTCCATATCATATATAGGCTACCTTCATGATTTAAAAGAGGCCTTCGTAACATGTAGGTTACACTTCTACCTAAAAAAGTGCTTCATCTCCAAATACATGTTCATGCCTACAAAAAAGTGCTTCATATTATATAAAGAATACATTCATTCTTTAGAATGATGCTTCATCTCACATATAAGCTACATTCATGATTTGAAAAAGTGCGTCATAACTTATAAGGACTACTTAAAAGTGCTCCATTACATATGAAGATTACTTTCATGCTTAAAAAAGTATTTTACAACAAATAAAAACTACATTCATACTAAAAGAGACATTCATGCTTAAGAAATTGCATCATAACCTATAAAAGCTACATTCATACTTGGAATTAAGGTCTTCCTAGCATATAATGGGTACATTTCTGCTTAAATTGATCCTTAACATACAGAGGCTGCATTCATGCTTTCAGAAAAGTGATTCATAACATATACAGTCTACATTCATGCTTCACCAAATGCATAGTCCACAGACATACTTAAACAATGTTTCAAAACACATGTATGCTGTAATTCATACCTGCAAAAAAAACCTTCAAAACTTCTGAAGGATTTATTCCTTCTTTAAATGTGATGCTTCTTCAGGTGCATAGGCCTCATGTGTACTTTAAAAAATGTTTTAAAACGCATACAGGTTTTAATTCATACCCGCAAAAAATAATCTTCAAAACCATATATAGGCTATATTCACACTTAAGAAAGGTGCTTCATTATGAATATACCTTCTCATGTACAGAGACGTGTTTATAAATCTGAATACGTGTATACATATAAACATGAAAAGGGGCAGAGCCGTTCATAAATACGTGCATCACGGTGAAAGCTGGCCGCCCGGCTGTAATCAAGTGATAAAAAAGGTAGATGAATAACCCACACTGGAATGTAGAGTAATTCTATACCTTCCTTAGGTCAGCTAATGACCTTTAGGATCAAGATGCTGTGTCGAGAATCTCTTTGTTAAGAGTGCGAGAGAGTAAGGGGAGGAAATGCGTTAGTAAAGGGGGTGGGGGAGAGATTAAGAAGTTGCAGGATAATAAAGGAAAAGGAAAAACGTGATGGAAAACAGAAGTAAAGATGTACAGTAAAAGAGAATGGAGAAGAGAATTTATATTTAGTCAAGATACAAGGGGAAGAGAGAGAGAGAGAGAGAGAGAGAGAGAGAGAGAGAGAGAAAGCAAAGCTGAAAAGGGGAGGAAGAAAAGAAGCAAGGATTATAAGTAAGAAAATAGAGGATAAAGGGAGAGGAAATAAATACACCGGGAAAAGAGAGATAGAGGGTAAAGGATAAAGAAGTGAATAGAGAACGAATTAAAAAAAACTGAGAGCAAATATCCAGAAACCGATTTCTCCCAATGGCATGCCCTGGGTACGTCTCGCTTGTTCTAGAAAGAAATATATACCACTGAGAAGGTACTGTGCCCTCGGTCAGCATCTTTGAAAAGCCAATGCTTGGTCTCTGGGAATTACCGGTGACCTCTCTCTCTCTCTCTCTCTCTCTCTCTCTCTCTCTCTGTAGTTTTATATGTAAATCTTTACCTTTTGCATCGCTCGTGCGCGATTTCGTTAAATGCAAAGAGATTGACCATCTTTTTTTTTTTTGCGGGGGGGGGAAGTGTAGTTCTGTATAAAACAGTGTTACACACACACACACGCACACACACACACACCATTGTACCTCCAGCCCATTTGATCAATGTCACTCGATTTTTTTGGGAACAGTTCAAAGCCTTATTTGAGCTGCTATCAAAGACATGTCTCTCTCTCTCTCTCTCTCTCTCGCTCTCTCTCTCTCTCTCTCTCTCTCTCTCTCTCTCTCTCTCTCTCGCGATAGTTCCACGGAAGCATTTCAAAACATTATTTATAGCACCATCAGAACGAAACCCCGTAGCGGGGTAGTGCCGCCAGTGCACCTCATGGAGTGCGCTGTAGGTGTTACTAAAGGTTCTTTGCATCATTGCTTCGGCCCATAGCTGCAACATCTTTCAATCTTTTTACTGTACATCTATTCATATAATCTTCCATCTTGCTAACCCCCTCTTCTAACAATTATGTCATAGTGCAACTTCAAGGTTTATCTCCTGTTACACCTTTCAAACCTACCTACCTCTCAATTTCCTTTCCTGCGCTGAATGACCTCTAGGTCCCAGTGCTTGGCCTTTGGCCTAAACTCACGATTCCATTCTATATTCCATTAGTACGGAAGAACCTCGATGTGGTAATCTTCGCCTCACTGGACTGAAACCGTTCTCTTTCTCTTCTGGTACTTCTTAAATCCTTATTCAAATATTCATCAAGAGGATTGTCCTCTCTCTCTCTCTCTCTCTCTCTCTCTCTCTCTCTCTCTCTCTCTCTCTCATTAGGACACTGTGAATGAACAGTAATACCTGCTCCAAGAGGTAAGTGAGCACACGATGTCTCCTCGGATGGTCTACCAAGTCTTTGAGACATCCAAATCGTTGTAACTCCTGGTAACTCTCTCTCTCTCTCTCTCTCTCTCTCTCTCTCTCTCTCATTAAGACACTGAATGAACAGTAAAACCTGCTTTAAGAGATAAGTGAGCACACGATGTTTTCTCGGATTGGCTAATAAGTCTTTGAGACATCCTAATCCTTGTAACTCTCTCTCTCTCTCTCTCTCTCTCTCTCTCTCTCTCTCTCTCTCTCTCTCTCTCTCTCTCTCTCTCCGACCTAGACGCTACCAAACGAGAGCAGTTAATGCCTAAGTCATACAGAGCTTGATATTTACGACCAGTTATAAATGAGCCGATAATAGAGGAGTTAAAAGCTGAAAGGGAAGTCACCCTCTCATGATGCCCCTAGGAGAATGTCGAGCGTTAAAAATAAACAAATAAAAGCAGTCGTTTCTGATACATGCAATAGGCCTTGTTAGCGTGCCCGAGCGACTTAGGTCACAGTGTGGTCTGAGAGCCAGCTAAGCAAATGCGTAACAGGCTCAAGTATTCTGTTGTGAAAACTGCAGTCTGAATATTCCTAGAAAGGGCTTTTCTCATAAGGTCAGGTTAAATCTATTCAATCTTAACCTCATCGTTTGAAATATAATAAACCTTTAGCTCAATGTTTTATGGGCTTTTATGCCACTGCCTGCCCCCTAAGAGTTATGCTCCATTTGTGCCTACAATATTTGTACGTTCGTAAGTCGTTAAAATTCGGTGCGTACTCGGGGTTTATTGCTGGCGATCATTTATTAGGTAAGAAGTGTACAAAGAGTCAAAATATGAAACCGGTCGAGATAGTCAATAAACAGGTGTAGCATTGTATCAATATTACTCTCATACGTAGGACTGAATCAAACCAGACTTTCGTTTTGGATATGAATTTCATTGCCTTAAGGTTTGACTATATTCATATATTTTATTATTCACTGAATATTTTTTTATACCAAAGACGTGAAAAAAATTAGCCATCTTCCATGTTCTCTTTATTTTTATTCCTTACTTAGAAAATATAAGGCATCGTTAAACATGACGTTTATTGTTTACGCTATGCATCTTTCATGATTTTTTTAAAAGGATGTTGAAGATAGGGAAAAAATTGAGACTTGCGTAATTTATAGACGATAAATAAATACAGACGTTGTTTATGCATGAGGGTCTGGAAAATGTAAACATGCCCTTTGAACCTTGGACTTTGACCGAGAAGATTTTAACGTGACCTTTAAAATTTTCAGTGTGTTTTTTTTAGCTGTTTTTTAGGCTTTTAACATTCATTTCTAGTATAACCTTTAATAAATAACTTTTAGATGTTTAAGGAAACTATTACATCTTTAAAAGGACATTTAAATTTAAGCCATCAAATTTCTTGAGTGACCCCCAAACCTTTAACAGAATATTTGAGCTTCAGCCTTCAAACATATCCGTGACTTTTGAAGTTTGACCTCCAAACTTTTAACATGTCTTTTAAAACCACATTTTACCTTTTTTCCATAATGTCATCTTTTGCTTCAAAAAAAAAAAAAAAATAGCACGTATCCAACGAACCCATGTACTAGTAGCTTCCATGATTCACTCTCCTCCCATTTAATTCTCTCCTCTCTCTCTCTCGGCTCTCTCTCTCTCTCTCTCTCTCTCTCTCTCTCTCTCTCTCTCTCTCCGCCCACTTCCAGCCCGCGGCGGATATCACAATCCGATGCTTATCGATCCTTTGTCTATTTCTTAACTGATATCAAGCTCTGCTATTCCCACCCTCCCCCCCTCATCCTCCAACCCCTACCCTACCTACCCCTGCCGCCCCGAACAGTACGAAAAAAGCATTATCGATTCTCAGTCATTTGCAGAATCCTTATCAGAGATGGTTAAGCTTTATTCCATCCATAACGCCGCCGCTTGAGTCATCCCAGCGGGCCATTTTCCACGGGGCAGGGTTGACCTTCGAACGTTACGTGTAGGAAATTTCCTCCTCTTCTTTTTTCTCGTTTCTCTTTCGTTTCAGCGGGTCAGTTTTCACTTGACCTCGGAGCATTACGCCTGGCGAATTTCCTTTTGATGTCTATGTTTTCTGTTGTCATGATTCTGTCAGCAGGTCAGATTCTATGATGCAAGTCATGACCTCCGGATGTTCCGTGTATCAATTTTACAGTAGGTCAGTCATCATAAGGCAGAACTTGACCTCATATGGTGTAACGAACAACTCGGGTTCATTATAAAAAAGTGACTAACCGATCTTAGGTCAGTTTCTATCGGCCATCTCCTGATCTCCCGAAAGATACGTATTTCTGAATATTTCTGTATCTTACAGTTAAAATGTAGAAGATCACTGAGTAATAAGCAGAATTGTATACGTATATATAAATATATCTATTAAAGTTAAATTCTACAGGATTACCAAGTAAGAAATTGAATTGTGTAAGATTAACGTGAGTTCATTTGAATATTGTAAGGGTAATGAAGATTAACGTGAGTGTATTTGAATATTGTAAGGGTAATGAAGATTAACGTGAGTGCATTTGAATATTGTAAGGGTAATGAATATAAGGTTTACGTGACTAGATTCAACGTGAGATTAACGAAAACATGGATGAACTTCAAAAAAGTAAAGAACTTGCATACACGAAACCGCCGGTGTTAGTTAACATCAGTCGAAATCAGTGCCTATAATAAAGGAGCTGAGCCTGAGAGTAGGAGGTAGGGTAGGGGGAGGAGGAGGGGATATGACAGAGAAGACGACGAGGCGCCAGAGGAGAAAAATCAGCTGGCACGAACCTTTCGCGCCCCACCGACCATTTTCTTCATATCTTGGATGACCAGCGTTGATTTACGTCCTGCGCAACGAGTTTTCGCTCCGGCCTGATTACAATATTCTCAGAAAGGTTTTCGTCGGGTCGGCGTCGCGTTATCTGGGCGAGTGATCCAATAATTCGAGAATCATGAACCGAAATTGCGAATTTCACCGCCGTACGTTTGAAGGACGCAAAGACGCCCGTTGCCAGCGAACGTGTTATTTGTTAATAAATTACGCATTGAACCCGGCCGTTTTTCTGTCGTTTATATTGAAATGGCTTTTGCCGATAAGGACTCGTGAACTGATTCGAGATCCGTATCCCTTCCCTAATGGTTCTTCGCCTCTGCTATTTTTAAGGTGTTACAGATCTCTTACTCGCTAACTTATAATTGTGCCGGGAAGTGCACGTGATTAATTCAGTGTTTCTGGGGGGTGGGGGTTGGGGGTTGGGGGGATTAATTCAGTTTTTCTCTGATGGGGGGTGTGGGTGGCGACTACTATTATTATCATCAGTACAACGATGCATTCCTTGAAACAGACTATCTCCCAATGTGCCGTAATATGTATTTTCAGCTTAGTTTTATACTCGAGAAATACTGGCGCCCTTCTACGAATATACAGCTTTAGTTGCATGCTTTTGTCTCTGGATATATATATATATATATTATATATATATATATATATATATATATATATATATATATATATATATATATCTATATCTATATCTATATCTATATCTATATCTATATCTATATCTATATATATACATATATATATATAATATATATATATATATATATATATATATATTATATTATTATATATATATATTATATATATACACACAATATATATATAATAGATATATATATCTATATATATATATATATATATATATATATAGATATAGATAGATATAGATATAGATATAGATATAGATAAGATAGAAGAATATAAATATTATATATATATATATTATATTTATAATATAATATATTTAATCTAATATATATATATATATATATATATAAATCTATATATATATTTATATATATATAGGATATATATATATATATATACTATATATTATATATATGCAGTTATTCCATTTTTTCGTAACTGGTAAGATTTTAAAATGTTAGATGCAACAGTTTTCCCTGTCTTCTCTTTCAGTAGGGATCTTCTATTAGTACTACTAGCACAGGGCTCTTGATTTAATGCGTGCTATTCATCTTGCATAGATCAAGATTTTTGGTATACTGATGTTTCATTGATGGTACACTATGCCAAGCAGGTTTCTCTCTCTCTCTCTCTCTCTCTCTCTCTCTCTCTCTCTCTCTCTCTCTCTCTCTCCAACAGTTCTGGGTCATCTGTCAAAACAAAAGTAAACTTAATGTACAGCAATAACAACAACATTCTTGGCAGTGTTGTTGATAGTGTTGCTCAAATACATTACGAAATGAAGTACGGAAATTAAATAGCATATAATCTGAGATTAGATTCATGAAATGAATAGAAAAAGAGGCCCGAGAAATAACATAAATTCCCATACCCTCTCAACATACGAAAAGCAGAAAATGGAAATATATATATTTTTAAATTCCTGTCTCGTCTTCTTTCTTTTATTTTCTTCTTCGTGTTCGTCTTCCTCGTCCGCAATACGCAGTTTATGGCATATTAATACATGGGAACTATGATTACGGCGAGTCTCTCTGTCTCTCACACAGACAGACACACGTAAAACACACTTTTTTTTTTAATAAAATCAGTTGCCAAAATGTGTACATGAAAATTAGAGCGATTTTGTATCTCTCTCTCTCTCTCTCTCTCTCTCTCTCTCTCTCTCTCTCCGTGTCAATAACCTACATGTTGTGACGCCAGTTTTTAACAGACATAATCTCTCTCTCTCTCTCTCTCTCTCTCTCTCTCTCTCTCTCCTCTTCTCTTTCGTCTTCTAGATTAAAAATAAATAAATAACAGAATATGACAATGAAGATCATGACGATTCTCTCTCTCTCTCTCTCTCTCTCTCTCTCTCTCTCTCTCTGCGCCCAGGTTCTCATTCCAAATCAGAGCGGTTCCTTAGTCCCAAAATTCCGTTGCGGACTCAGACCAGAGTCACGCGCAGACAAATCGCGAGAAAAGATCGCAAGCGTTAAGCAGGTGATTAGCGAACCTGCATGAAAAGATGCGAGGAGACTGACGAATTCAGATTGGAAGAGAAAAGGAGGAGATTTACTTCTTTTTCGTCTTCGTCTTATTCTTGCAGCGGTTGCAGATACTTGGTCGAATCTTTATAATGGCTGATAAGACTGCATAAAGATGGGCGCCTTTTTCCTCTCGCTTTTCCTTAATTCACGATTTCAAAGGAAGATTTAGCTGGTTTGTTTGATATAATTAAATATTTATGATAGTTTTCTCAGTGGTCATTGTTAATCGTTCTTGAGAGAGAGAGAGAGAGAGAGAGAGAGAGAGAGAGAGAGAGAGAATGGGTAATATGTAAGGATAGCAGTATGCACACTTCACATCTAGGTGATTTTTTGCCTAAATATTTTCTAAGCTATATTAACGTTATTTGAGGTAAGATCTCAGTACTCATTATTTTCGTTGTTGTAAATTTTTTACAAATCACATTACTTCTCTAAACGTTCCAAAAAGGAAACACGAAATTTACCAAAGAATAGCTGATAGGCTTAACACATCCACCATCCCCAGTATTTTGGAAAACGCTCACATACCAAGCGATGCAAATCAAGCAAAGAAGAAGAATGTTGCCTTAGCTCAAGACATGATTAGACGATAATTGTTACCCATTCCATAATTACTCTAAACTTACAAAAAATTTCCAGGACTCTAATATACGCTAAACATTTCCACAATGTTTCTGAAAAACGTCGACGTACTAAGCGTAGCAAATCAAGCGAGCATCTGAAGAATTCCTGGCCTGACTGCAAGGGCGGGGAGCCATGTTAAAATGCCTTAACACGGCCGGGCGTGCGTGACAGTTTGGGGAGGGGGTGCCGGTGGGGAGGGGGTGTGCCATTTGGCGGACCGGTCACTGTACACAGCTCAGCGATAATTAATAAGTTTCAAGTCCACTCCCTCGTGTACAACATCGCCAACAGCATAAAAGTGGTTTCTAATTACTCTAAAAATTGCAAAGTGGAAATCCCCACCCCCCCCACAACCCGTCGCTCTTTCGTGCCTTGGGGTTTTGTATCTCTCTCGGGGAGAAAGATGGAGTGTTTTGGCTCTCTCTCTCTCTCTCTCTTCGCTCCTTCTCATCTCTCTCTCTCTCTGTTATGCAGTGAAGTCTTAAATGTATATAAAATAATTTTTTATAATTTGCTTTCTTTCTCGTTCATTGATTAGTCTATCTCCCCCCCCTCAACAAACTCACATTCGTTAACGTCTTAAATTTAGAAACAATATGACTTACTCTGCCATTACTATTATTATTATTGTTATTATTGATTTTTTTATGGGCTGAGAATTTCATCATATTATGTTAACATGTTATTTGCTGCAATTTGACGTACAATTCTTTCTCCTTTCGGTAGAGTAGTGTTGCAGAGGTGTCAGCAACACATTACTTTGCTCGAAATATTCCTAATTCGAATTTTGTAACAGAGATTCGGTAAAACCAAGACGTCGCATGGGGAAAAAACGAAGTTCGGCAATATTCAGTATTACAGAATAAGAATAAAAATGGTAAAGGATTACGAGCAAGTTACATGTCGTGACATGACATTACAGGATCTTTACGGTGAGCTTGAGATTTAGGATTGAAGAGGACCAGAAGAGAAAAATAAGTGAAAATTGCGCCTTTAACATACTCGCAACACATTCATATAGATATAGTTTAATTGTCTCTTATTAGTAGTTTGCTTCATGTAACAGCTTTCAAATCGGCTTATTAAAGACTTGAAAAAATGTCAATTTCTGCCAAATTTGGTTTCGCAGACCACCCAAGAAGCAGAGTAGAGAACTCTGATGTAATGAGAGCAAGTTAGATCTAATGTAATGGCCAAGATTCAATCAAACTTCGACGCGGCGTTCTTTTCATCAACGTCCATCGGTTAAGCAGCAGCCAGTTTACGGTCGAATCAAAGGTTTTTTCGTATTGATTCCTTGACGTCTTTTGACAACTGTAAGATGTGATTGCCCGTCTTCCTTCGTATTGTTAAAATTACCAATAAATGTTCGTAGATGAGTAAATTTCACTCGCCAATTAAAAAAAAGTTTATTACTGAAAATTACGTACCATTTTTTTTCTCTCTATCTTTACGAGGTTCTGGAGTTTTATATTTTTCCCATTCTTGGACCTTCCTTGATTTTACAGGATCCGAGTTAATTTTGCTAAGCTTCATTTTCAATAAGATAACCACTTAAAACTCCCGTTCTTTCAAGTGAGGGTTGTAATCGAGGTTTAAAACGAAGGAGATATATCTTCTTTTTTCTTCTCCCAACTTACGTAAAAACATTTTGTACCCTTTACTCATTGCTGTTTGTGAAGAACGTTGTTCATCCTTGACTGTTTTCGTGTACCTATTTTTCTCTACTTAACGGAGGTTAATGACACTAAATATTCTGTAGGGGGTAGTGCTGTTAGTGCACCTCATTCGGTGCAATATAGGCATTACTTAAGGTTCTTTGCAGCGTCCCTTCGGCCCCTAGCTGCAACTACTTTCATTCCTTTTACTGTACCTCCAGTCATATTCTCTTTCTTCCATCTTACTGTCCACCCTCTCCTAACAATTGTTTCATAGTGCAACTGCTTTGAGGTTTTACTCCTGTAACACCTATCGAACATGTAACTGTAAATTTCCGTTTCAGCACTGAATGGCCTTAGTTGCCCCAGTACTTGGCATAATGCCAAAAATCTAAATAAATCAAATCAGATGATACCAAATAAAACACTATGTAAATCCCTATGTTCTTTTTGGCATAAAACACCTTGGCCACTGGAGCCTACCTTTTATTGACCAGGCTATCGTTTGCCATGTTTCTTTTTGATTGGAGTGTGTTAACTAGTTTCTGTGGTAGGGTACTGATTATATCTTAGTTTCAAGTCTGATTAGTTTCATTTATTCCAGTACATTATAGACAAAACAGATATAATTAGTCAAAATAGTGGGGTGAAATTATCACGGAACAAAGATGGTAAGATCAAAGTATAACACCACCGGATGGCGCAAGATATTTATGGGTTTTTTTCTTGTATCTCGCTAGTTGCACCATTATTTTCTATGGCAAAGTCATTGAAAATGCACATTAATAGAATTATGATTTTCGATAATAACGTATAACCTTTTGCATCATTGCTAGGCGAAAATGACGAAGTAAACAATCAGCTAAGGGGTAGGCTGGAGACGGTTCCAAAACGATTTGGTGGTAGTTACATTGGCCTCAATTCTAATTGGCCTGATTTACCCTGCCACTGAAGGAGGTGTTTTCTAGAGAGAGATTGGATAGCCCACGACACCTATTTTAAAGGATAGTTAAAATAACAGAATTACTTCTTGCACAAGATCATTGTCATGTGAACAAACTTCGAATATCTCGAAAAAAAAAAGTCTTGTCTTTTTAGATGGCAATGGACAAACTTCAAATATCTCAAAAAAAAGGAAAAAAAAAAAGCTTTGTACTTTTTAGACGCCAAGCTACAGTTACTCAACCTTTTAGGTACTTACATTTATCTTGCCTCTCAAGTGTGTGGTTTTCCTTGATCGGCGACTATATGGATCATAACAAATCTCGGGCGGTGTAGATCTTGTTTAGGTGTGCACCTTGAGTTATTGTCGTCGATCTGTATGAAAACATTAGTTTGATCTTGCTGAGGAAGCCTGAGTATGTGCACACAATGCGCAGTAATACTGGAAGGGAAACCACTCCTACGCTCATTAATCTATGCGTCAAGAAATTTGTTCTCTCAGGCAGGACAACTGGAAGAAATATTGTCTTGACAATTGGTAGAAACAAAACATTGAGCTCATATCCTTGAAGGTTCTTCTAGGATGCTTTCTGACTTTACAATCATGCTCTTAGCCTTGGCTATAGTGAGAGGAATTAGTGAGATCATTCATGTAATAATAATATAATATAATAATAATAATATTTTGGAAGAAGACTCTTAAACAAATTCTGTTATTCAACAGAATAATAATAATAATAATAATAATAATAATAATAATAATAATAATAATAATAATAATAATAATAATACATAAATAAATAAATGAATGAATAAATAAGTAAATAGATAAGTTAATAAATAAGCCATACAGACTAACTAAAAATATCTGGTGTTACTTTACTCTAGAAATGAAAAACAAAAATAATATCTCAGGATCTCGGATACTGAGAAAAGAATATACTGCAAATTTTTGAGTACCCTTATTGACACTGTTGGAGAGTTACATGGAGTTACAGGGATCAGGATGTCTCAAGGACTTATTAGTCCATCCGAGGAGACATCGTGTGCTCACTTATCTCTAGGAGCAGGATTTGCTGTTCATTCACAGTGCCCGAATGATTTTGTCTAGCTTTCTTTTAAACTCTTCCACACCGTTGCTGTTTACAACTTCTGGTGGCAGTTTATTCCATGTGTCACATATCTTGCATGTAAAGAAGTTCCCACAAAGGGATGTGTTGTATCTCTTTAGTTCTAGTTTCCATCCGTTTTGTCTGGTTTTCGTTTAACGTAAATAGGTTACTGTCTACATTTGTTATACCTTTCAGTATTTTGAATGTTTCTATTAGTTGTCCTCGCAATCGTCGTGTTTCTAAACCGTACGTGTTCAGGCTCTCTAGTCGTCTTTGGTAACCTATTTGCCTGATGGATGGAATTCACTTTGTGGCTCTTGCTTTTACCCCTTCTAGTCTATTTATGTTCTTTGTTAGTGTTGGTGACGAAAACTGTTCTGCATATTTAAGATGAGGTCTAACCATTGATGTGTAGAGCTGCAGCACCGTATCCTTGTTTCTGTATTTGAACTGCCTCTTTATGTATCCCACTAGTTTCTGTTCTTTCTTTTCTGCTTTTATGCACTGTTTTGTGGATTTTAAGTCCTTTGTAATAATAACACCAAGGTCCTCTTCTTGTTCTACACTGTTTATGTCATTACCAAGTAGCATGTAGTTGGCATGAGAGTTGTTTGTTCCCTTTCTAACATTTTACACTTATCCAAGTTGAAAGGCATATGCCGTCTTTTTTACCACTCTTCTATTTTCTTTAGATAATTTCTTAAACTTTCTACTGTCTTTTGGTCTGCTATATTTACTCCTAGTTTGGTGCTGTCTGCAAATTTGGCTGACCTGATAGGTAATCCTACATCAATGTCATTAATGTAAATCAAAAACAAGAGCTGGCCAAGAACAGAACCCTGAGAGAGAGAGGAGAGAGAGAGAGGAGAGAGAGAGAGAGAGAGAGAGCAACTATTTTATTGCATATTGTACTATATATGATTTGCTGTCGTTTCTGGAGAGAGAGAGGAAAAAGAAGAGAAAGACAGAGAAAGCGCTAACTATTATTTTGAACTCATTACATCCTGAAGCGAAATTTCACGGTTGTAGGCAGGAGTATGTGCCCAAAGTCGTGACGAGCCTTGGCCATTCCGCTCCACTATTAGATGAGTATCGAACGGGCTGGCTGGCCAGTCACTTGCCCTTCCCCGGTATATCCCTCGTGCTCCTTACGGGAACGCTCGGCCCAGCCCCCAAAATCCCCGAGGACTTGTTCACCAGCAAATCACCTCATTTCAATTTTTCCTTTGAGCTCTCTCTCTCTCTCTCTCTCTCTCTCTCTCTCTCTCTCTCTCTGTACATTTCAAGCTATCCCTTCTGAATTATCTGTCATTTGCCTTTTCAATGAGAAATTAAGCTTTTGCATTTTAAAGGAACAGGCTTAGAAATATTTTTTATTGGGTTATAATAGTTTTGACATTTATTTTTTCAAGCGCATGTAACATCCCCATCACTTCTATAGAGGAAAACTGGCTCAGATAGCCTATACCTTCATACATACAAACTTCCGAAAATGCTTGAATCTGTTTTAACATATTTTGCACACAACCTACAACCTTCTTTGCTTCGTGTATTCTGGGTCGCCTCCTCTCTCATCCTAACTTCATTCGTTACATTTACATCTCTGTCCATTGCTCCGTCTTTCTAATTTCCATTTACCTATAACCTTTCTCTGGTTCTTATTTACTTTCAGCTTTCTCCGCTGTTGAACACTTTTTAAGATCTTGCATTATTTTCTGTAGTTTCTCTTCAGTACCCACAGTAGTCACTGTATCGATTCTTTCCTAGATAGTGACCCCCAAAGGTTTTCGGTGGTTGTTATCTACGACTTATATTTCTTAGGATTATCTTTATGATATTTACAGTCTTTTATTTGTTTTGACGGTAATCCTCAACTGGCTTGTACTAAACACGCCGCAAAGAGGGATACATATCGTGTTATAACCCTTCGGTTCACTATCTAGGAAAGATCGAAAGATCCACTGTATCATTTTCTGTATTATTTGCCAGTTTCAGACATCATTTCATACACCAGCCACGACTTTCAGACATCATTTCATACACCAGCCACGACTTTCAGACATCATTACATACACCAGCCACGACTTTCAGACATCATTACATACACCAGCCACGACTTTCAGACATCATTTCATACACCAGCCACGACTTTCAGACATCATTACATACACCAGTCACGACTTTCAGACACTCATTACATACACCAGCCACAGACTTTCTTCAGACGATTCATTTCGTACACCAGCCACGAACTTTCAGACATCATTTTTCACATACACAGCCACGACTTTACATCGACATTCACCAGGACATCATTTCATACACACTAGCCACGACTTTCCGACTCATTTCAGTTAACACATCCACGACTTTCAGACATCATTACATTCACACCCAGCCACGACTTTTCACCGACCATCATTACATACACCAGCCACTTTGACTTTCAGACATCATTTCATACATCATTTCATACACCAACCACGACTTTCAGACATCATTTCATACATCATTTCATACACCAACCACGACTTTCAGACATCATTTCATACACCAGCCACGATTAATTTTTAAACCGAGAACACGTGAGTCTCGAAATCACTCCATACTTGAGAAGACTGATGTCTCAGTGATGAACCAAGACGAAATAAGACTCGTTTGTATCTAACAAGTGTTTGCAACGAACCACATATTTTATATGTGCTCTGCATTGCATCTGTAACAGTTTTATCATAAGACCACATTCGCATTTTTCGTTTAACCTCGAATCCTCGCGTAATTCTTTCATAAGAACCGGTTTATCAGCATATCCTCTCCTGTGTCTAAACCCACATTGCTTCTTCCCTGTTAGTCATTCTGTTGCATTATGTAATTGGAAATATGATTGATCATGCGTAAATACTGTATATATATATATATATATATATATATATATATATATATATATATATATATATATATATATATATATATAAGTACGTCCTGAATTCTTGGTTCCGTGGTTCGCCCCCATGAGCCGACTAATTTCTTATCAACTAAAAAATTACCCTTCGGTTAACATACATGAAAATATATTTATTCAGAGGTAGAGCGAATTAGACATTTAAGGACATTTGTAGCTTAATGCGTATATGTGATCACCGTGATCACATATACGCATTAAGCTACAAATGTCCTTTAATGTCTAATTCGCTCTACCTCTGAATTAATATATTTTCATGTATGTTAACCGAAGGGTAATTTTTTAGTTGATAAGAAAGTAGTCGGCCTCATGGGGCGAACCACGGAACCAACGAATTCATGACGTACTTATATATATATATATATATATAATATATATATATATATATATATATATATATATATATATATATATATATATATATATTATATAGTTTTTTTTTTTTTTTTGCTGACTAGGAATACTGTGCTTGATGAAGCTCTCGTTACTGCCGATCGTCTCAAGATTCAGCTGACGGAATTTCCTCCGTCATTTCGACCGTCTGCCAAATAAGCATGCCAATTTCCCGGTAGATACGTCGGCATGATCAATATAACTTGCGAAACACGAGTTTTTATGACCTCATATGACCCCGGAGTCGGAATATTGACCATAAATATGATAAACTGTAGTTATCGGCAACTGTTCGTACCGACCTCTTTCCGCCATCCGCTCTGCGGGGCGTCCCTATCATCTCTGACCTTTGACCCAGAGATAGTAACTCTCTCCCCGAAAAGATTAAAAAAAAAAAATTGAAGTGTGGATTATTGCATCAAGAACAGAAGTATAATGTTCGCCGATATTTATGGTATTGAGATTCCAGAATAAGTCCTGAAATACAAATCGGTCTGTCACAGTGCGTGGTAAGATCTGCATTTAGCTGTGAAGTGGCTTAGGATTTACTTGTCCATCTCTCAACAAAGGGAAAATGTGACGATTTTTCATGTTTGCGTAGAAATCGTACTTGGATAATAAACGCTATCAGTCGGGTTCGTGAAGTTGAAAACATTAACGTGAAGAACTTTGGTCTTGGAGATGTAGTAGGGATTGTAAAAAATGATGTTATAATTAATAATGGTAATGTAAAATAATGTTTACAGGGGAGAAAGCTGTTCTCGTTATCCATCAGTTGATACCAGGTATTGTTCGATCATTAAAAATATGGAGAAATAAAACGAAACGTTATTTCTCGGTTTTTCTACGGGGATCTTAGTATAACAATTTCCATTTATTTTCATTTCTGGCCAAAGACTGGATCGGATCTTTATTGAACCTTGATTACCAGACAGCTGACAGAAAATTAAGTTAGAGAATAGAAAACTTGAGTTAGTGAACAGGAAATTGAGTGAGAGAACTTCGTCTCTGGATTTTCATAAATGCTGATTCTCTTTCTTTTTCCTTGAAGGTCGTTTATACCCATGGCTCTTATTTCTCGTGTGTAATATGCCTTATGTCATGTGCAAGTCAAATGATCCAAGTCATCATCGTGGTTCTATTTTCTCTGCCTCTCTTTATGATCTGCCTAGAAAATAATCTTCTTTTCCTCTGAGGTTATTGGATTCATGCAGGTGGCCTCTCTACCCTCCCCCTACCCCCACCCCCAGCCCTCTTTCCTTCATCTGGCCAGCTAAAGATCATGTGCTTCCACACGATTCTCTCTCTCTCTCTCTCTCTCTCTCTCTCTCTCTCTCTCTCTCCTTTTGAAAACACTCTCTGAATCGTTGGTGCCAATCGTTACTTATTCTCCACATATTCCTCCAACTCTTTTTTTTTTCTAATCTGGTTTTCTCTCATTTCTTTGTCTCATCGTTCTCTCTTTCGTAATGGAATAATTTCTCAGCCTTTCATCTGTAGGCTTTCTCCTCCTGTTTATTCTTGTATTTTCTATCATTTTCAAAACGGCCGGAAATTTTTCGTCGCTATTTTTATTCACCCGCTATCTTGTCCCATTTTCCTTCAGTATTTTTCTCTTACGTATTTGTTTTCATATTTAGTACTATTTTCTTCGCTATTTCTAACACGAATTCTTCTCCTTTTCCATTGTTTTTCTTTACAGCTGTTGGCATTCCGATTCACTTCAACCCATTCTTCTGTTCTTTGTCTTACATTTCAATTTTTTTTATTTGTTGTCGCATTTTGAATCTTCTTCCTTTTCGTGTATTCAGTCGTGTATTCAAATATCTTTTATTCCTTTTTCGGGTTGCGTCATCGCAAGTGGACAGCCAAAGCGGTCATCATCAGATTTATCCTTTCATTTCTCTTCATTCCTTCTTTATCTTCTCCTCGCATGGCTGACCCGAGAAATAACGCACCCGCTCATCGCCTCCCTCGAAACAATTTTGCGCTGCCGGAGGAGACGGTTGGTTTTCGAAATCCTGGTGATGGCCACGTTTCTTCGCGTCGGCCAGTTTCGGTCCTGATGGCCAATTTTTCTTCGTTGTCTTCTGATCATCGGGTTTCGAATGGATGGCCAGTTTTTCTCCGCCAATTTTCGTCCTGATGGTCTGTTTTCTATGGTGTGTGTTTGTCCTTAATGGCAGTTCTCATCCTACTTGTCATGTCTGGAAAACAAGATGATGGGGTTCTGGGGGCGACCGGTGGGGAAGACTCCTCATGTGGTTTCTTAGTGTCTGTGACAAAGAGATTCGGACGACCCATGTTCTTCAAAGGACAGTGGATTCTGTACTAGAAGAGGGTACAAGTATGGGTTCAAGTCGGTATTTCTTACTTCTGCTTTTTAGTTTTCTGTTAAACGAAACTATTGAGATGGCTATTTGTCCGTCCGTCCGCTTTTTTTCTGTCCGCCCTCAGATCTTAAAAACTACTCAGGCTAGAGGGCTACAAATTGGTATATTGGTCATCCTACCTCCAATCACCAAACGTATCAAATTGCAGTCCGCTAGCCTCAGTAGTTTTTGGGCAGTGACTGAAAGTTTGATGGGCCACGGGTGAGAGTTTCGTGGACCGTGGCAGAGAGTTTCATTCAGCATTATACGCTGTACGGAAAACTCGATTGCGCCTAAGAAACTTTGGCACAAGTTTACATTTTTTTTTATTTTACTGAAGATAAATGTGTCGATACATAGAGTCTGCATAAATACCTCTTCCGCAGAATAAATAAATATCAGAAATTTTGCATGGCATTAATTTGTGCAAACAACTTCAGCTTAGGTTTTTTTATTCCTTTCCTGTTAATTTTTTTCAATGACGCCTTAATCTCTATCACAGAATTTGCTGTTTTTATTTCAAAGAGAAACGGCGAAGGATCGTGGAAACATTTGAAGGATTAAATATATAAATGATAAAAATGTAGCAGCTAAGGGCAAGAAAGGATGAATAGGAACAGTCAGGTAAAGACTTCTTGACCATCGATATACTTAAATAAAGGTTATCCATCATTATCTAAAATTGATTGTTGAATTAATTTGCTCTGCATCTACTCCTCCTCTCCGACTCCACTGTTGTGGAAATAATTTCTCTTAATTGATAACCGTACTTTCGTAAAGATTCAAGACTGTCGTTTACTTAGTAGTTAAACCCTAACCCTTCTTTAATTCCATTTCCTATTTTTCTTTGGGCCTGGGCTAGAAAAGGAAGTTGAGTTGACGACCTCTTAGTCTTTACTCAAAAAAAAAATCCCTTCTCTCACAGAAACATATATTAATGGAAGATCAGGAACTGAAAGTATTCGATATCAACGTTTATCAAGAACTGAATATATATTCAGTGTCTATGTCAACCGGGATAGAAACTGAAACAATTTAGTGTCAGCGTTAATCGAGAACTGGAAATGAAATTTACTTGACTGGAGTAATTTGGTATGCCGTTATCCCTACATTAAGTGGTCGGTTGCTAGATGCGCCTTCTCCACTGCCTTTTATCCAAGGCATTATCAGGCATGGCTTATTGTAAGGCAAAGGGGGTTTTTACGACCGCATGCCCTTGCTGTCAATAAACCACAGTTATCAGCAGTGGGCCTCGCCTTTTACTAAGAGTACGACTGCAAGGCAGCAGTTTCCACAGATATAGGCGGTGGGCCTCGCCTTTTACTAAAAAAGTAAGACTGCAAGGAGCAGTTTGCATTATTATTGGCGGTGGGCATAGCCTTTTACTAAAAGTACGACTGCAAGGCAGCAGCTGTCCTTTTAATCGCCTATTGTGTGTGACATCCTCAACCATTCCCGGATTATGTCATGGATTTTCATTAAATTTCCTACAGACTGGTGCAGTATAATCAGCTATCAAAAGTAGGTGTTAGACTGAGGGACGTTCCAAACAAAGATGTCTACAGAGACCTGGCTATGAATAAAAGTACTGTGAATCATTGGGTCAAGTGTCTATCATCATCATCATCATCTGAAGGTCAAGGAATTCTGTCCGATCTCCCCATAAGTCTACTTGGGACTCAGAGGTCTGGAAAAACTAAGCCCTATTAATAATAATGTCCGATCTCCCGTGCCCTGGTCGACCGCACACAGCTGGGATACCTGCTGTGGTGGAACGTGCGGCTCAAAGCCAGAGGGCACAAATCTTTGAATGCCCTAAGTTGTGGACAATTTCGTCGGCGTTACCGACAGAAGAGCGAATTTTCTTCCTCTGTATGTTAGCAAGAGGTTTTCCTTGTCTTTTCCTTTTTGGCATGATGCAATTCTTGCCGAAACAAAGAAAAAACAGAGATGTCAAGTTGAGCATCGAGCTATCTGATTGTGATTCCCCGATCACCTCGAATAACATTCTGCAAGCTCCTGTGAATATTTGTGACGGCCCGTTTCTCCGCCAAAAGGAAATTATATCACTGCTCTTGTTTGGAAAGTACCTCAGTCGCAGACGGCTGTCGGAAATCAATGAAAATATATGACAACGCGGGATTGGGTAAGGATGAAGCAAAAAAAAAAAATTTTTTTTTTTAAAGAAATTTGGCCGAGAAAAATATGATGTTGCATTATGTATTGAACTCCCCTCGTAAATATGTACTACACACACACACACCACACACACATATATATGTGTTAGTATGTTGTTATATATATATATATATATATATCTATATATATATATATATATATATATATATATAAAATATGTAATATATATATATATATATATATATATATATATATACATATACATATATTATATATATATATATATATATATATATATATATATATATATATATATATATATAATATATTCAGACATACAGACCGCTGCAGATACACAAGTGATTAGGCAGTCATGATGAATTAATTATGAATTAGTTATATGGATGACAGAAAATTGGAACACCTCAGACAGTCATCAATTATAATCTTGGGTGTCTTCAAGCAAACCACCTCTATCACCAAGGACCCGCTTGAATTCCAAGAAGCCAGGCAGTGGCTGAGTGGAAGCACTTCCCACGCTTTTCGTGGGTAAAACCCTGCGTGCTTGAGAGAGAGAGAGAGAGAGAGAGAGAGATACTTTGTTATATTCCAAAGTTGCCCGAACCCAAACCAAAGCGAAATAGTGTATCAAGCCTTTATGGCCTTGCTGACAAGCTCCTTCTGGGATGTTATTACAGATCGGGCGCTAATGTGAGAAGCGAGACGCGTCCTGAACGCGTTGATGATTATGCATAAAGGCCTCCGGGTAGTGTTGCGCGCATTTGAATTTCGTATCTCCCGTTTAATGCCAGGGGTAGGTAGTCATTTGCATTCATTTTATAATTTTTTTGTCCTCCTGCCTTTCTGCTTTCAAATTACATTTAATTGCTTGACTTTTGCTTCTTGCATGCACATGCACTCATTGCCCGAAGGTAATAGTCAACCTTTATTCACCTCTAATTTCCATTCTCTTTCACTCTGCTCTCGTTTTCCACACGCTTGGGTTAATTCGCGTATCGGACAGGATCTCGACTGGAAATCGAACAGCACCAAGGTATTAAATTGGCCTTTGTTTCTCTGAAATATATAAATTTCCTTGTAATTCAGACAGTTACAGCCCGCACTGATTTAATTCATTATGCAGAGGACTCGAGTGTATCTGTCAATGCTTGACAGAGTTGCGGCCACTTCCTGATTTATGCTGCTTCTGCTACACGAGAAAAAGTAGTTCTATCAAATAAACTTGGACTTGCTGAAATCGCAGTCTGATTGCAGTGGAAATATATTGCAGTGATTTTCCTTTGCTCTCCTCGAGATTAGTCATTTTTCAGTTTTCTGTTAAAGAAAATTGTTGAGAAGACTGTTTGTCTGTCCGTCCGCCCTCGGATCTTAAAAACTACTGAGGCTAGGGGGCTGCAAATTGGTATGTTGATCACCCTCCCTCCAATCATCAAACATACCAAATTTCAGCCCTCTAGCCTCAGTACTTTTTATTTTAAGGTTAAATTAGCTACGATCATGCGTCTGGCACTGCTACAGGTGCCAACAACACAGGACACCACTGAGCCCTGATTGAGTTTCATGGGCCGTGGCTGAGAGTTTCATACAGTCTGTATAAGTTCTTCTGCCGAATAAATATAAGAAATTTTGCATGGCCTAACTTGTGCAAAGAATTTCATTCGAGCAGTTATTTGATTAATTTTATTGTTAATTTTTTCAATGACACCGTAATCTACATCAGAAGTTTGTGCTTTTTATTTACGAGAAACAAGTAAAAATGCCCCTAACTTTCTTTGTCATATATTTTACTTGCTTCGGTGGTGACTAATGCTATAATAGTACTTTTTGCCAATAACACGAGAGATAAGTAACTCATGTTCCAGTTGTCTTTTAGCAATCGTTTACCTAGGGCATGGATATCCCCTACATCTGGGGCTCATTAGCAATATGGTGTGCCCCATTACACACACATTACCATTCGCCTTAATCTTCCATGTCTATTACATTTTCTTCATCTTCGTTAGTTTTTATTCCACTTACATCCTTCCCTCCACCTTAGAAGTAGTAGGATTGGATGTAGCTTTGGTCCTTAAAGATCTTTGAAGCTCTTTGTGCAAACATTATTTTCTCTTTATTGCGCCAAAGACTTGTTACCAGAACAGAAGCATTGTAAGAACAAGTCTACGTTACTCATTCTGCGGGGAGCGCTTTTCTCTTGCTGATCCCAGTTTAAAAATTAGGTGAATTTGTGAGCATTTGAGGAGCATATGGCTGTCTTCCATTATGGGCTACAGTTTATTTGTAATCGGATAAGCTCAGTTTATTTGTAATCGGATAAACTCAGTTATTTTCACTGTTTTAATTTATTTTTTTTTTAGTCAGAACACTTTCACCGCGTTGTTAGTAGTATATTAAATTTACGCTAATTATAATTAAAATAACAGCAAACATATTGATGAGAATCGTAAATATGATATACATCAGAAATTATTTCATATTGTCCGTAGGAGTCATTCAATCTCAATGAACAAGAAAAGGGCCCATGGATTTGTAAAGGAAGCTTCCCTGAAATGGGATGCTTTGGTGCCCTAAGCGATTAAGAAGTGCTCAAATAAATGGAGCAGATGGTGAAGCCAGCAATTACATCAAACCTACAAAATGATAATGAAGAATTTTTATCATTATTTATTACTTATGGACATGTCCAATATGACGGCAACATTTAAGTAAATTTGGAAATGCATCATATTTAGATCAAGTATATTACGCGACTCTTGTTCAAGATGATGATTCTTGGAAACGGCAAGTGAATTACCCAAACGCTCTGTATTTTACCCTGAAAAAATCATTAAGTGGGTACACATTGCTTTTAATATAGCAGGATAATTGTTACATGCATCATCAATAACGATAACAGTAATGGTAAGTCTTCCTTAAGTACCTAATTCCTAGCACCTCAAGACCTACAGAGAGTCAATTGAGAACTCTCAAATCTCCAAGGACCCTCTCACAACTTGACAGCCAGACGCCCGAACGTCAAAATCAGTTTCCAAATCGAAAATAACAGTGACTGAGGAATTCCTTGACCTTATTTACCTAATAAAGACTGCCAGTTAATTGGATTCTTGCCTCTCAGAGCCTGACCTGTCTAGGTATGACGGCGAAGAGAGCGGCTTGTTCAACCGCCTCGGGCCCTTCCAAATAGCAGGTTGCTGGTAGCATTACATGACTTGTCACACAGACGACATATTATGCGTTCGGCTGCCTGGGGGTGGGGGGGAATTTGGGGAGGAGGAGGGATGGAAGAAGGAGGAAGTCTAGGAAGACGAGGTGGAAGAGCGGGGTAAAAGAGGAGGATTAAAGAGACGTGGACTTTAGAAATGAGGAGAAGAGATGGAGAAAGGTATATGGCTGTGGAGGCGATGAGAAGTGGGGGAAAAAAGGTAGAGTAATGAAGAAGAAATGAGAAAATTCGCCGAGACTGGCAGGAGGGGTGATGTTGAAAATGGGTAGGGCTACAAAGACGGTGATTAGGAAACTCTAAAATATACAAGTGAAGGAAAAGGGGGTATTTAATATGGCAGGAAGGGTTAGGTGAGGAGGAAGGGTCGAAATGAAAAAATACTGAAGGAGAATTAAGGAATGAAGAGTCAGGGAAGGTAGGTTGGCTATGCATGCAGGAGAATTGAGGGAAATTGGAGGACAGGAGAAAAAATACGAAAAGGGAAAATGATGGAGGTTTGGGGGCAATGATTAAAGATATAATAAGGGGATGAGGAGTGAGGTTGAACTAGGAAAATGAAAGAATGGGAAATGAGAAAAAGTGGTGGGCGGGGGAATGGGAAGGAAGGCAATCACATAAGTTATCAAATATGAAAATGTAAACAGTTAAATTGGAAAATAGAGAGGTAGTATACGAGATTAATATTATATAAAACAAATATATTATATATATATATATATATATATATATATATATATATGTATATATATATATATATATACTAACATACATATATATATATATATATATATATATATATATATATATATATAATTTCATTTTAAAGGTCAACCTCTTTATGGCACTGACTCTTCAGGACACCTTGAGAAAGTGTTTTAAACAAAATAAACCTTGCTAATTAATATACATACAAGAATTCTGTACAGATATGAAAATCGTCTTAAATCAACGTCACTTCAGTACCCTACAATCTGAGTGATGCCTGAACATCTGCTATTGTTAATTGATATCTACTGACACTGTTTACATCTCGTCTCTTCGCAGAGAGAGAGAGAGAGAGAGAGCGTTTTTGTGTCATAATAACGTATCTGAAGTTTCCTGTGTTAGAAATATTCAACAAATTTTATCACGTTTTCCCGTAATTTAGACTATCTCATACCAATCAGCTGTTGTGTATCTCTTTGTACTCTTTTTATAGATAGGATTTTTTTAGAAACTATGAAAGTGAAGCCGAACCCACCACATAGTCCAGTGCAAACCCTCCACGCATTATGACAGACCGATTTGCATTTTATGGACTGGTTTGGAGACTCAATAGAATTAATGCCAGCAAATATTATTCCTCCGGACTTAATGCAGTAATCCGCTCTTTCTTTCTAATCTTTTAAGGGAGAGAATTACTATCTCGGGGTGAGAGGTCCCAGAGGATAAGGATGCCCCGCAGAGAGCGAGGGCAAACGAATGGCGGAGAGGTCGGCGCGAACAGTTGCCGATAACTACAGTTTATCATATTTATGGTCAATATCCCGACTCCGGGGGTCAAATGAGGTCATAAAAACTCGTGTTTCGCCAAGTTATATTGGTCGGACCGACATACCTACCAGGCGATCTGGGAAATTGGTATGCTTATTTGGCAGACGCTCCGGATGACGGAGAAAACCCTTGTCTGCTGGGTTCGAGACGATCGGCCCTAACGAGAGCTTCAATCAAGCACGAATGCCGATCCGCGGAGAAATTGGCTATCAAGGCAAATAGGCATTTTAATCGTCCTGATATAGGAAACTTTCGAGACAATTCTACTTTACTTGCGTGAATGGCTTAAACATGGACGGTTGTCGTATAGATTGCAAGGTAGTTCATTACATTCTCTCTCTCTCTCTCTCTCTTTCGCAGCATTATATATATAATATATATATATTATATATATATATATATATATATATATATGTGTGTGTGTGTGTGTGTATGTGTGTGCATATATATATATATATACATATTTGTATATATATTATATATATATCTATATATATATATACATATATATAGTATATATATGCTTGTAAATATGTATATATATATATAAATATATATATATGTATAGTATATATGTATATATGTATATATATATATATATATAGTATATATATTATTATATATATATCTTACACCCTTTTATCAAAACTACACAAATTGGAAACCCTTACTGTTGTCAATGGTGCCCCTCCTGTCTGCAAACATGTCATTAGGCTATTAAGATCACGTAAATACAAAAATATACTATTTATTACCCAAAGCAGATGAATATAAAATAGAACAAAATGATTAATAAGTCAAAGTGATAAAAACCTAAGTTTGCCCACCAAACCAAAGGAAAACCTTATAGTCGATTCATTTAAGGTAGATTCTTGCGCCTACGAGACGTTTGTTTGGCGGCCTCTGATTGGCCTGGTAGCGGGAGGCAGGCTGCTCGCTCAGTGGGTCATATTTTCGTTTGTAGCTTAGAAAACTAGCAATATGTTTACATTTCTTCATTTATCTCACGTTTTACAAAGATAGGAAAGTTTTGGTCATACCAAAGGATTCAGTATTAAATGTACAATTAATGAATCTTTTTCCTGAAATCAATAAGTTAAAATACAAAGGGAATTACAACGAGTAGAAGTGAAGGGAGAAACATTTCATTCTTTATACCTGTTTTTATTCAGCATCGGATTTTTGCATAATTCACGAGATCAAGATAAAATGAAATCTTGTGTTTTAAAACAATAAAATCACCCTGAATACGGTGGTGCTTTCAGATTTTAAATGCGTGTAATATGTAAAGAGAAAATGAAGAATATGTCTTATTATGTTGCATCCGTGCTTGACTCGGTTTGACAGTAGTGCCGAGGGACGCAAGATATCGTGGGGCTGGTCCTCTCAGCTAGAGCTGTTGGCGTGTTGGCAGTTGCCAATTGGCGATATGAGAAGTTTGCAGTTTCGAGACTGTATTTACCGAATTATTATGTCATTACATTTTCTATAAATAAATGCATAGAATTCCCATTATGACTTTCGAACATTTTTACTAAAATATTATATATGTCCGTATTTCTGGACACATCTGATAAAAGAAAAGTAAATAATCAGATGGATGCATCTGGGTGTTGGCTTCAATTTAGTCTAAGTGAGAAATGTACATGCTTTATGAGGCTCACTGATAAATAACAGAACTTATTTCTCTGGCCAAAATAAAACATCAAAAGCTTATGGTTTTCATATGTTCACTCAATAAACAAAAGTACAAATGTTTATTTCTTACCATAAAACTTGTTGACGATGTAACGAATATAATATACTGTCTTTTTCAGAATTGCTTGAGTTACTCTTACACCAGAATGTTTATCTCCTTTATATACATGTTACACTTGACAACATGTCTACAACAATGTTTAGGAAAATTTGCTTAGTTTTCTCCTGAGGTAGTTGATTATTCTTGAATCACTTAATTCATACCTGAGTTAGAATAGCTCCCGTAACCGTTCCCACAGCCGGGCATAATTGTATATATATATATATATATATATATATATATATATATATATATATATATATATAGTATATAGTACATGTAGGATAATGAGACTAATCAGAAGACTGTTATATCATCATCTTTTTATTACAAAAAAAATGGAAATTCATGCAGATATATTATGTCATAAACAAAAGAAAGTCATACACAGTAGGCTTACATTGGTATGTCATTAGGCTATCGATATGAACAAAAAGAAATTAAAAATTAAAATTTTACAAATTTTCTTACGTCATCATTATTTAAAAAAATAGCTAAAGGAAAATCATACATATATACATAGTCATGTCATTACCTATTGGAACAAAAAGAATGGGAAATTATAAAGATACATTGATATCCCCTTTTCTATTAAAACCAAATAAAAAGAATTTATAAAAAACAGATATGTACATTGTTATGCCATTAAATATTTAAAAAAAAGGAAACTCATATGGATATACTGTAGTTGATGAAATTGCCCATCTAAAAATGGAAAACTATAGAAACACTGTTAGGTCTTCAACTTTTTAAAAAAAAAAATAATGGAAAATCATTGATATATATCATCACAGTCAGTGTCATCCTCCCTAATATCAATATCATCACTGTCAGTTTCGTCATCTCCAATGTCAATAACAAAACTTTCAAACATGTCTCTCTAGCAACATCTTTCCTCCTATAATCCTCTTCTAATTTCTTAACGTGGTGAAAACATTTCTTCCAGTCTTCTGTTGTAACTTTGTCTATCGCCAGTCTCGTAGCTGCTCAACAGTTTTCAAAGATTGATTTGCATTAGAGTTATTTTTTCTGATATCCCCCTTTATTTGAGCCCATATAAGTTCTATGGGGTTAAACTGACAATAATATGGTGGCAGTTCGAGCACATCATGACCATTTGCACGGGTTTATCTCATCTATCACATACCTCTGTTTTTCTTTGTGACACTTGGCAATCATTAACTGCAGCAATTTTGGCTTTGTTGCTGATGGGTCGTGGGTGACGTTATTAGAAGAAAGCCACTGTATGACTTCACTTTTTCTGTTGCTGGTTGTTGGCACTTTATTTTCTATTTGCTATGGTAGGGAGCATTGTCCATTATGATTAGAGATCTATCTTCTATATTAGGCAATAGTTGTTCCTTAAAACCACTTTTAAAAACCTTTCATGGTCCATGAATCATGGTAGTCCCCTTTGGCACCATTTTTTGACCTAAACAACAATAGCGCATCTTTGACAAACCCCTTCTCACTCCCCGCGTGGCACCACAATAAATCTTGACCCCTTTCCAGTCTTAAGTTTTTGGGTCCTATTTCGCCTTCACCCGTTGTCCAACACTGACGTACACATTCATTTTGGTTTATCCAAGTTTCATCCAGGAATACTTCAGGTTTACGTTCAGTTGGACTACAATTCCTATTCTTTTCAATTAACCGTAGGTATTCAGTTCTCGCTGCCACTATATCATCACGTTCCATTAAAATTGCTCTTCCACTCGTCTCTTTTTTCTACCGGAATCCAAGCCCTCTCACAATTTTCCATAACGTTGTTCTTCCACCATTAAACTTTACCAGGGTCCTTCCTTCACTTTTTCCAGTAGGGCATCTAACGTTGGGAGCTCTCCTCTCTCGTAAAAAGACAAAATCTCCTTCCGAATACACTCATTTTTCAAAACTATCCACCTTGTCCTTCACTCGGATCCTCTTCCTGGGATATACAGGTGAAGCGAAGGGGACGTTACCACACTCAGATGACTGTCGCTTGATTTTTTTGTTTTACTGTGTTGGTTGGCACTCCTGTAGCTTTGGCGGTCTTCTCAAATACTTCATTTCTTGAGTCTGCTCCCACTGTGAGCTGAAGTAACGATGAACATTCATTATAATGTTGCGAGCTTGACTTGCAAATCTGGAAAACTGTGCGACGAATGGTGCTGTCATCTCGAGACATCTGCTGAAAAGAAAAAAGAAATCTTGCTTAATTCGTTGCTGTTTATTGCTCCACTGAGATTATTATTTCATATCACTCAATTAAGTCTCTGATATCTCTTTCGTTTGAAATATATTCATATAAGAAAATTAGAAACATTATGTTGAAACCAACCTCATTAAAACTAAGGATGAGCTGAAGAGTGCGAAGTAGGTCCGTAGATTTCAAATTCATTCCTGGACTGAATTTCCCCGCCCGCCCGCGCAACCTACACCTCTAACGATCCACCAGATGCATCCATCTGATTATTTACTTTTTTTTTATCAAGATATGTCCAGAATACGGACATATATGATATTTGAGTAAAAATGTTCGAAAGTCATAATATGAATTCTATGAATTTATTGATAGAAAATGTAATGACATAATAATTCGGTGTGAATACATAGCCTCGAAACTGCAAACTTCTCATATCGCCAATTGGCAACTGCCAACACGCAACGGCTCTAGCTGAGAGGACCAGACCCAACGATGTGTCTCGGCACTATTGTTCAAACCGATTTCAAGCACGAATGCAACATAATAAGACATATTCTTCATTTTCTCTTTACATATTACACGCATCTAAAATCTGAAAGCACCACCGTATTCAGGGTGATTTTATTGTTTAATAACACAAGATTTTATTTTTATCTTGATCTCATGAATTATGCAAAATCCGATGATGAATAAAAACAGGTATAAAAGAATGAAATGTTTCTCCCTTCACTTCTACTCGTTGTAATTCCTTTGTATTTTAACTTATTGATTTCAGGAAAAGATTATTTAATTGTACATTTAATACCGAATCCTTTGGTATGACCAAAACTTTCCTATCTTTTGTAAAACGTGAGATAAATGCAGAAATGTAAACATATTGCTAGTTTTCTAAGCTACAAACGAAAAATATGACCCACTGAGCGAGCAGCCTGCCTCCAGCTACCAGCCAATCAGAGGCCGCCAAACAAACGTCTCGTAGGCGCAAGAATCTACCTTAAATGAATCGACTATAGTAAGTTATCATTCTACTCTCCTGGCTAAGAATTCACTCCCAGACTCAGAATGTCAATCGTTTCATTGTATTAGTCAGGATAGAGAATCCCGTCTCTAATATCATGGAATAGAACCCATCTTTTAGATGGGGTTTTTCTCCCGACACCTGGCGTATATCAAACCGACCTCTTTCTTCTCACAAAAGGAATGTGCCCCTCGCAAGTGCCTTGGTCGATAGACCTGTAACATCCGTACAAACGAATGTACATACTCGACACACCCCAAACTGCCTTGACGACAGGACGAGCAGCCTCCAGATTAAAATGTTTACGTATCAGATTCCTTCATTCAAGGAAGGGCTGCCTTACAGCTCAAATCTGTATCCAAAGCAAGACATGATATGTAACACTAACACATTACACACTTGTAAGATGCATAGATATATATATATATATATATATATATATATATATATATATATATATATATATTATATATATATATATATATATATATATATATAGATAGATAGATATATATAGATATATATATATATATATATATATATATTTATATATATATATATATGTATATATATATATATCTATCTATCTATCTATCTATCTATATATATATATATATATATATATATATATATATATATATATATATATAGTTGGCCTTCGCTAGTTGTGCTGTTCAATTCTTCATATTTGCATCAAACATCAGTGTTATGCTTGCTTGTTTACACGGCTCTTTTCTTGAAATTCCCCTTTGAACATAGAAGTCCTTCCAAACTTTTCACTTTTTAATTTGGTCTCTCTAAATCACTTACTCTCTTATCTACGTAATCTGACAAACTAGGTTTCTTGCTTACATAAACAAAAAAATAAAAATAAATTCAATTGCTCTAAACAATTTACCTTCTTTGCCATATACCCAAAACCATCATATTACATTCTACCCTACGAAATAGGTAATGCTCAACAAAAAACACAGATTTTTCTTTCTACCGTCAAACCTTCCACATACTTGACTCTCAATAAAAAAAATGAGCTACATACTCACTTATTCTCTATCATTTATCATACATATATACATACATACATTCATGCTACACTAACTCCCCCCCACCAAACCAAAACCACCACACACATAAATATATATATATATATATATATATATATATATATATATATATATATATATATATTTATGTGTGTGGTTGGTTTGGTGGGAGGGAGTTAGTGTAGCATGAATGTATGTATGTATATATGTATGATAAATGATAGAGAATAAGTGAGTATGTAGCTCATTTTTTTTATTGAGAGTCAAGTATGTGGAAGGTTTGACGGTAGAAAGAAAAATCTGTGTTTGCTGAGCATTACCTATTTCGTAGGGTAGAATGTAATATGAAGGTTTTGGGTATATGGCAAAGAAGGTAAATTGTTTAGAGCAATTGATTTTTTTTTTTTTTTTTTTATTTGATGTAAGCAGAAACCTAGTTTGTCAGATTATGTAGATAAGAGAGTAAGTGATTTAGAGAGACCAAATTAAAAAGTGAAAAGTTGGAAGGACTTCTATGTTCAAAGTGGAATTTGAAGAAAAGAGCCGTGTAAACAAGCAAGCATAACACTGATGTTTGATGCAAATATGAAGAATTGAACAGCACAACTAGCGAAGGCCAACTGACACATCCGTGAACAGGACAAGTCGGCTCCTCATGTAAATATAAATCTGTACGATATGAAGTCGAAGAAGGAAAGACTTGACAAACATGAGGAGGAACATAAAGAAGTGATCTGTCAATGTAGAAGAGACGGCTAATAGATCTTATTCAGGCTTCAAAAACGGGCGGCAGACGATGATAAGAAAAAAAAAAAATTGCCAAAAAAAAATCCACACAGCCTCTTATGTGCGCATCACCTATATATCAACGAGAGAGAGAGAGAGGACTGAAGGGTAAACCATTTTTTAAGAAAGACGATAATATATTGGCAAGGCGAGCAAGGAAAAACGTTGTACTTATCATAACGCATTTCAAGTAAACGTTGTGACAGTAAAGACCTTCATAATCATTGTCAATCCGCTGTTTTTCTTTCTCTTTTTCTCTAGAGATTAACGCCTTTCTCCCAGCTCCACTTAACCTCGTCTGGCCGGTGCTTCTTCGGTCTTCTTTGTCTCCTTTCTCTATTATATTATTATTATTATTATTATTATTATTATTATTATTATTATTATTATTATTATTATTATTATTATTATTATAAAACGGAATATATGAGAAAAAAAGCAAATATACAACATGGACAACAATAGAAAATAGTATAATCAACCGTAAATTTCACCTTATAACCTCTTTTAATTAGCGACGGTATCATCGCTCAGGTTATAACTGGGGTGGCCATTTCCAGCTAATCACACTTGGGGATTTTGGGAGATGGGCTGGCTAATCTAGAGGGTGCGGAATCGTCCCCGAATGACCCTCGAATCATTTCATTATTGCAAATGGTTCCCGGGCGATTTTCAATTCCAAATGGCAATTAGCGAACATAAAAACAAAATTAAATAATGAGGGAAATTACGTCGACGAGGTTCCTAGTTAGGCAAGGGTCTATAAGTCATAACTTATGTATACCCTTGCCTAACTAGCGACTTCGTCTCGCTGAATTAGAGTTAAGAGAGACAAATGCCAACGGAGCGGAAACTGTAGTGCGTTTTCTTATGGGAAGCCGATGGGAATAGAACTTTTTGCTCCATGGTGTCCATTACTTTAATGAAAAAGCATACGGAACGGTAATTTAGTAAGTGCTCCTGATGTCCCCCTTTCATGAAAAGGCAACGCGACGGTAGCTTAGTGTCCTCTGATGTCCCCTTCTTGTGGAAAGTATGCTGGACGGCAACTTAATACTCTTGATGTCTCCTCTTCAATACTCCTGATGTCCCCTTTTGATGAGAAGGCCAACGCGACGGTAACTTAGTGTCCTATTGATGTCCCCTTCTTACGGAAAGTCCGATGGACAGCAACTTAATACTCTTGATGTCCCCTCTTTATGGAAAATCCGAGGGATAACAACTCAATACTCCTGATGTCCCTTTTCATGGAAGGCCGACGTGACGATAAATCAATGTCCTCTTGATGTCCCTTGTGTATGGAAACTCCAACGGAGGGAAACTCAATGCTCTTTATGCCCACCTTTTATGGAAAAACGCGACGTGACGGTAACTTCCTGATGATCCTGGTGTCCCCTTTTTCTGGAAATTCCTACGGACGGGAACTCGTCCGCCTGAAGTCCCCGTTTTATAGAAAAACCGACGTGACGGGACCTTAATGCTCCTCATGTCCTCATGGTTTCATGTCCTCATGTCCGACGGGATGTTAATTCAGTGTCCATTAATGTATTAATGGCGTCATTTGGGACGAGAAAAAGAATCTTGTGATGGATAAAAAACGTGTTGCCAACATCAGCGTAGCGATCGACCGCTTGATAAAAGAAGGAACGAGTCATGATTAAAGTAACATAGTTAAAGAGAAGTGAGACGAAATCAGAAAAGGGAAGTGAGACAAAATCAGAAAAGAGATAGAGAGTGAGAGACAAAAGACTTCTTATTATTCTGCTAATTAAACAGAAAATTCAATTAAATTTCAATCAAACCACTCGAACGGTAAAGAAGACCGGTAAATCGACTTTCACCATATTGCCTTTTTGGATAATATTCATTATTCATCCATTTATTTCTTATCTTTATAACCTCTCCTTTGTTCTTTTACTTTTATATCTGGGGTTCAATAACCTAGAAGTGGCAGAAAATGTAGGGGTGTGCGGTAAATTACGATAAATATAAATGTAGAGCAAGGAAGAGAATTCGTCTTTAGTTGGAAATCTGTTATTATATATATATATATATATATATATAATATAATAATTATATATATTATATTATATATAGATATATATATCTATATTAATATATGTATATAATATGTAATATTATATACACATATGTATATATATATATTGTGTGTGTGTGTGTGTGTGTGTGTGTGTAGAACCTCAATGTCACTTTTACCAGATATATGAAAATCGTAGTAGCCACAGTGCCCCCAATGGTCTCTTAACTTCTCGAATGCCCACTTAGATACGATGGTGAGGATGGATCTATTCCAGCGCTAATAACTAATCTGAAAACGACAGGTTTATGCCTGTATGAGAGGCAATATACTATTATCCTTCTCGTGGTCAGGTCAGCAACGTGACCTCGTTATGATTATGGGAGCCGGGTTCGTATCCCGCTACCGGACATTATAATTTTTACTTGCACTTGGATCTTAAGACTTTGTAGTGACAAGCGAATCCAAAAAAAAAAAAAACCAAAAAAAAAATAATAATAATAATAAAGCGAAGAATTCGAGAATTTATATATATATATATATCTATTATATATATATTATATATATATATATATATATATATATATCTTGGCAAGCTTTTGCATGCCATGATGGCTTTTTTGATCTAAGTAGGAAAATTAGGTATCAGGTGCGTAGTTGACTGTAATGGGTGGCAAATTGTTGAGAGCTTTCATGCTAAACTCTTCTGCAGGCATCCCACGTATATTTATCTTATATATATGTGATTCCTTAAACGTAACATATATATAAATTATGAACTTTTGCCCCATACTATCAGTTCCACTTTACTTTGGGAATGAATTGCATCAAAAAGGATTATAACTGACGATTGCCTCTGAGCCGGCCAGGAACCTGCTGTCATGCTTTTTCTAAAACAAAAGCCAAGGTCTGTACCAGGACCGGCCCAAACGCACTTATCAGTTATAATTTCCTTATTAGTGTAACTATGGCCGAGGTATATTAAATTCAGATTAAAAGAATATTTGTTGCTAGATACACATACGATATATAATATAATAATATATATATATATATGGTATATATATATGTATATATATATATATATATATATATATATATATATATATATAATATATATATATATATATTACACACACACACATATATATATATATATATATATATGGTAATATATGTATATTATATATATGTATATATATGCATATGTATATTATAGTATAATATCTATGTGTATATATATATATATTATATATATACATACATATGTATATTCTAGGGGACAGTTGCAAGTGTAAAAACAAGCAACTAATCGCTGCTGTATTCATACTTGACTGAATAATCAAGGGTGAAACCCTTTCGGCTGTGCCACGGACGCACATTTGCAAAGTCTACGGTTTGATCCCATCCTGCCGATCACTAGTCGAGCTATCTGTGAACGTGCACAGAGGTCAGCTTAGGTCAAAATAATATCTTAGAGCCAGCAACCATATTCTCTAACAGATCTACTGAATACCGAAAGGTTCTACCTTTCTGGCGTATCTTCTCGAATGGTAGTAAAGAGAAGAAAATAAAACTAAGAAATACAGAAAGAGATGAAAGAGTAATAAAGGCAGAATATATTTATATACACATATATATTTGTATATGTGTTTATGAAATATAAATGTATGTATATGTATAACATATACTCGTGTATATATATATATATATATATATATATATATATATATATATATATATATATATAGATATATATATATATATTAATATATATATATATATATCATATATATATATAATATATATATATATATATATATATATATATATATTATATATGTATTCTTGGATAATTTCGCTGCCTCCATAAATGTAAGAAACTGACCATGGACCTGGAAACTGGTATGAAGAGGCTCTGAAGAAGCACGTCAGGACTGGCAAAATATTCAGCCTCATCTACATAATTTTCTCCGTAAAAGTAAAAAGCAATTCCGAGATGTAAGAAAAACTGAGGCATAAAAAAAAGAAGAGGTACGACACTGAGAGAGAGAGAGAGAGAGAGAGAGAGAGAGGAGGGGGGCCGGGGCTGGGGGGGACAACAGCAGGTTTATCCAGAAACTAAACCAATTTTTCTGACATGATAGATGCGGTTAACATCATGCAAATTTGACAGTTAAAAAAAATATTACAAAAAATGAGAAAATCCTCCACTAAAAAAAATTCAATGTACTCTTATTTGTATTCTGTTAATACCTTTTATATAATTATATTCTAAAGTTCAACCTTGTCAATATGCAGATTTGACAGGTTATTGAAATAATTGCAAGCAGATGAGACATAAAAAATCCACACATGTGTTCATAAACAAGAATAGTATTTTCTTCAGCATTTTTATGACGTTTTTTAAATCTTTGACGTGAGCTGGCGGTATGTAGATTTGACAGGTAATTGGAGAAAAAACGCCATGCAGAAATATTTATATGGAAATAGAATGAAGTGTCTGTTGTTATTTTTTCTTCGTTCCATATAAATCTCATCGGTCTGTTTTTAACAGATTCTACGGAGCAGGTAAATGGAATATCAAATGATTTCCACGGGTTTCTTTGGAAACATAATTGTATTTTTTCTTACTGCTATATCCTTTAAATATTGTTCTGACCTGATTCAAAAAATTTTATTTTGAAAGAATATTGATATTACAGCTTCTTCAATAATTGGTCTGCCCTGTTATCAAAAAGGATTTTAAAGGAATAAAAAAAAAAGGGAAGACGTGACCAAAAGGAAAAAAATATAAATTCCATGAAAGTTTATTCGCAAGCAACAATGAATGCTCCTTGAATTTTTTTTTTTTATTTTAAGCATGTCTGACTAACATGCTATCATGCAGATTTTTTGACAGCCTCGCCGTCTTTGCCTGCTTGTTTAACGAACCATTTTTAAAGGGAAAGAATAGTCAAGTGCAGAGTATGGCATAAATCACTAGGATTGAGTCATTTGATTTCAAATCTTAACAAAGCATTATATTCCTGTGATTTGCAATTGGGCACATTATTCAAAATACCCTTCAGCTTATGGGTAGTTAGCTTGACCTTAGCTCAACCAATGTTCTTGCCTGCAAATTACCAGGGCCAGATTGCATGTTCAAGTAGGGTTTAAAAATGGTACAAGCAGACAACATGCAATAGCGTCCACACTCATCCCTGCGTTGTGATGTGTATAGTGTGTGTATATATATATATATATATATATATATATATATATATATATATATATATATATATATATATTATATATATTATATATATATATATATATATATATATATATATATATATATATATATATATATATATATATATATATGTGTGTGTGTGTGTATAGTGTGTGTGTGCGTATACATATATACATATATATGTACGTATATATATTGTATTTATTAAGGAATTAAGACAGAATACAAAACGATTTATAGTGGAGAACCAGTGTGTATTCAGACAAAAAAGAGAATGTGTTTATCTAACATGTCGTGGAATAGTTATTAAGACGGAAACGGTTGTATACGTCAGGCATGAACGTAGATGTGGCTTATGATAGAACCCATGGAGAGTAGTGTTGAAGAGAGTGATTAAAAGCTTGTACGATAGAAGTGACGTTTTTATGAAAATGAGTAGAAGGGGGAGTATCTGGTTTGCATCAAAAGTAGGTCATAGACAGCCAGTGTTATTTCTCTAGGGTAATTTAGTATCTTTGTGGTCGCGTTATGTGAGCAGTTAGAGAGGGACATTAAAGATATGTGTCAAGTTGTGGAACCAGGAAGGGAATCGTGAAGATTATGTGAATGGTTCATGTATACAGTCAGTACGGTACTGATTGCAGAGAAACAGCAGAAACTAGCGGAAGAGTTTGGAATGTGAACAAGACTCAAGTGTCAGTGGAAACCAGGAAGATGAGCAGTGAGTGTTAATATAGTTTCAAAGAGGTTTGCGTTGTCTATGGAGGCCTAGATGAGGATGTGCGAAGTAACTGTTGAGTCAGTTCACCTGTATGGAAGTGCAGTGTAGATGTTGAATATAAATGAGAGAAAAAAAGGTGGAAGCTTTTAGGATGAACTGTTTGTGTAGTATTGTGGCGCTACGTGCATTTGAGTGGTGGGAAATTTGGAGATATTTAACCGTAAAAACACTCAAGTGGTTATAGTAGGTAAAAGTTTGGAGACGATTTGGTGATGAAAAGAATAGAAGGAGAGAGGTTAGTGAAAAGTCTATAATTTTGGAGTGGAATAAGGGAAAAGAAAACAGAACTGCCTGGATATGTAGTGTGAAAGATGTACTGGAAAGTGAGGCTCTTGATATCCAATGAGCTCGAAAGTGTTTATACGTTGGAAGTGAATAGCAAAAGTATTTAGGGTTTTAGACGTCCAGCCGATGGGCCGGATCTCCGTTCGGGTATCTTAAGCGGCAAAGATTTTTGAACTTTTTTGCACGATATGAATTTAGCAGTGACATTTATGCTGTTTTTCCCCTGGTCACCCCCTGTTAGGGGAAACAGCTTAATGTTAAAGAAAAATATGTAATTATGTCTTACATCACAGATGTTCTGCGAAATGGCAACTCAAGTCTTTCACTACTTTCATTATGAGCGATGACGTTTGTTATTATTAATTAAAGCAGGATTAAATCAATTCATCTTTTTATTATCTCTTTAATTCATTTTTTTTCTCGGGCAAATCATTCCAAGTTCTTTAACTCTGTCCCGTTTATTGTTCCTACCATTGTATTAAATGGTTTTAGTTCGCTCCTTGCATTTGACAGAGGTGCTACAAATAGCCCGCCACTCTCGGCGGCGCGAACGAATGCCATGTCGGTCGGAACACCAAAATAATTAGTAGATCGATCAACTCCCGAGGACTTTTGAACATAACCTCAGTCTGCCTTATTTACCTGGTGGTCCAGGTATGCTGCTGATGGCATTCCTCGTTTAAAATTCATAAATTGTTGAATTAGTATTCGACCGGCAAAAATGTTGTAATCGCCCAAAGGACACGTCGCTAATGAAGGGGACCATACGGAGATAATGCACTTCGTCGCTTGTGAATCCAGTGCCCAACTAGCATCCCCTGGTGTTGAGTATCCGATGCCCCGGTTTCATAAAAGGTTTACAAAGAAGGAAAAAAAATGTTCCAAAGAAATATGCTGCATTGTTAACTCTAATGAGCTGATAAAGACCCCGAAATATATGTCATGATGCGGCTAATGGCTCGTGGATGGCCTTTTAATTCCCCCAAGTCTTTGGGAGACGTCAATAAACCCCGAATTTGAAAAAGGGGAAGGGTCGAATACCGAAGCGGCCATATGCAAACGAGGCCTTGAATTTTACGTCGCCCGCCATCTTGCAAAGAGGCGGTCAGCTGCTGCCACGCGGCCCAAGTAGAGAGGAGACGTTAATGGGCGGACGGCAGCGGTCTCCAAGTCGCTAAATGAGGTCGCCATTCTGATGCCGGGTTTCAGGAAACTTTTATTCCGTTTGCTCTCTCTCTCTCTCTCTCTCTCTCTCTCTCTCTCTCTCTCTCTCTCTTCCATACCCCTGTCCTTTTTCCATATCTCCTCTTCTGGGTTTCTTGAGTATGTATATGATATATATATGTATATATATATATATATATATATATATATATATATATATATATATATATATATATATATATATATATATATATATATATAAAAGGAGCCCATAAAAACGCCAAAATATAGAAAAAAGTACTATATTTCAGAGACAGCACTCTCTGAAATATAGTACTTTCTTTCTATATTTTGGTTTTTATGGGCTCCTTTTATTAGATGGAACTCTGCTGTAACAGAGAGAGAAGAAGAGAGAGATAGAGGAAAGTAGCTAGGGGAGAGAGAGACGAGAGAGAGAAGAGAAAGAGAAACAAATGGACGGAGAGGCAAAACCGTAGGAGGAAACTAAAAAGCAGCTTAAAAGCCGACACGGAGGAGGCAAAGAAATTAAGAGGAGGGGAAATGACAAAACTGATACAAAAGAAAGAGAGAATTTAAGTGTAGAGAAAAGATGAAACAAGGGAAAACTACTAAAAAAAAAAGAAAAGGAAAAAATATATACACATATAAGTGTATATATATATATATATATGTATATATATATATATATATATATATATATATATATATATATATAATATACTTACTTATTTTTATTCTTTTTAAGTTCTCTATTTTTCATCTATCCTCTCCACTAAGTTCTCCATTTCTTTTGTATAATTTTTTCATCTTCCCTCCTCTTAATTTTCTGTCTCCTCCTTGTCTTTTATGTTGCTTTTTAGTTTCTTCCTATGTTTTTGTCTCTCCGTCTGTTCATCTTCTCTTCTTTTCTATCGTCTCTTTTTATTCATTCTTCTCCCTCTCTTTTCATCGGCCCCCCTCCTCCTCCTCCTTATCCTTGTTTATTCTGGTGTTGTCATCTCACGCATCCTTCCGTATCTTCATCTGCCTCTTCTCCCTTTCAGTTGGAATCTTTTTCATTATTCCTCCTCTTTCTCCTTTTCCACTTTTCGCAGTGCTCTTTCTTCCTCTTATCGACCTAACATTCTCTCTTCATTTTTCAGTTTTTTCGCCTATCCTTCTCTCTCCCTGCTCACCTTTTCTTACATTCTCTTTTTCGAATTCCTCTGCCTCTTACTCCTCCCCCGCCTCTGTGTCGTCTTTCATCTTCCTTTTTGCAGTTTCCCGCGTCAGTTTGCGAGCGACTATCATTCATATGGAAATCCGGAGGCTCTCTTGGTGTGAGGCAATTATCATGACAACAAACATCAGCCGAAGGAAACTCGCGGCAGAAACTATTCGAGGCGAGACTTCAAAAGGAGCCTTGTGAAACGGACCAGAGATGATGAGAGAAAAAAAAAAAGTCTAAGAAAGACGGAGAAGAGAAAGCTACAGGGAGGCGGTGAGAGAGAGAGGAAGGGAGATAGACAGTTTTGGAAGTTCCACGAGTTAGTAGACGGATGCTAAAATAATCAATTGGCATGTCTGAGAGAGACGGTTTCGGGAGAGGTAGGTGTGGTGATGAAATCAACAGGGAGGCGGATAAGCAGATACAGGACATTCCACTCGCTAGATAGACGTCAAAGTTTGAAAAAGAGTCATGCTTAAAAAAGACAGAGGTAAGTAGGCTGCATGGGTTGTTAAATTCGGCAGCGATGTACATGGAGAGATTTTGAAACTTCCTCAAATTAGGTACACAGTGAGAACAAAAAGAACGGCGGGGTTGAGAAATCTAGGGCAACGTTGAAACTGGCAAAAACGAAGAGACGTAGATTTTGCAAGTGCCAAGAACTAGGCAGACCGTAAAAAAAAAGGGGGGGGGGGGGGGCGGGGCCGCATCTGGAAACACTGACGGTCCCACAGAACAGCAAGATTTCTAAAACTTCACCAGTGTGAGCAGAGGATTAAAAAAATTTTCTTATAAAGAAAATGTTCTGTACTGACAAACAACATCATAAAAACAGTATCTTGCAAAGGAAGTGCCTTTACCAGGCTCACGGAAGAGGAGGCAGACTGACTACTTAAAGGGGAAACTTCTTTAACAGACAGTTAATAGAACATAGAGACAAGTATATTTGAATAAACCATTTGGTAGGGTGAAGAACTGTCAAATTCAGATCTAATGTAGAGACAGAAAAAACTTATGGATCTGTGGCGAATAACCTAAAACCAACCTCAGATTTTACTCATTAACCAACGCTTTCTTAAACTTCGCTTAGAGTAAGCAAAACCCCCACTTCAGTAATCACTTCGGTAAATAAATACCCGTGAAATATTCAGGTTAACCGAAAACGCGCTTCAGAATTCATTCAGATTTTATTTCATACCCAACTCAGAATGTATTCTAGAGTTCTCTTGTATATGAGAACTCCAGAGTACATTCCAAACCTCAGCAGACAACTTGAAATACGAGTAGGACGAAAAACTAAGAAAGAACGAAATAGGGACAAATTAGAATGAGACAAAAGAGATCGAACAGATTTATTCCGCTTAATTGCAAAGCACATAGGTCCCCCTCACCGCAAAGATCTGGACAGAGATACGCTCTTAATAACTATCGCCGATCCCCTTGCAACCGGGGATCTTATTTTGCATCTTGCTCGACCAACCATGATCTAATTACGGGATTTAAGAGCCTAATTTACCGGGATGATAAAAAAAAGGCGAATTATAACGCTCTGAATTATGACGCTGTGAATTATAATGCTGTAAATTTTAAATAGGAGACTTATAGCAGACAGTATTTTCCGCTCTTAATTGGTCCGATGGATTTTCTGGTTGCGAGGTTTCGAATGTTCTAGAACAGATACTGAAGGCAGGGCGGCAGGAGATCTAGGACGGGGGGCGTTCAGACAGATGACCTCGAAAATTATAAGAAGCAAAGAGAAGCCCTTTTTTTTATTTCTTTCTTTTTATTAAGATATTGAAATAGAAATAAGATTAATTAGAAAACAATAAAGTCAGATAGATAGACAGACAAAACTGTGCAGAGTGAAAATGTATAACAATAACTGGAGAACAGAAAAAGATGAAGAGAGTGAGGGAGAGAACGCAAAAAAAAAAAAAAAAAAAAAAAAAAAAAACTTTCAGCGAAGGAAATTATATCTTCCAGAATGACCATTTCCTAATTACAACGCTTCTCTCTCTCTCTCTCTCTCTCTCTCTCTCTCTCTCTCTCTCTCTCTCTCTCTCTCTCTCTCAATGTGCGGCGGAATTAAGCCGAGGAATGTGTAGCAAATACTTATCATTACCACGAGGGCCCGTTGCAATAACGCGTCTATGAAAGGCACAGACGCCTTTAACAGGGATGGCAGAGAGATTCATAACAGCGTCTTGCTCTTGCGGGATTTCAGACACGCCCACCCCCCCCCCTCCCCCAACCCTACCCCTACCACAACCTTCCGCCTTTGCAGAAATCTCCGCTATATTCCCCATTTTTTTTTATTTAAGAGTGAAACGAATGGCGTTTGCTATTGAATTTCTCTCTCTCTCTCTCTCCTCTCTCTCTCTCTCTCTCTCTCGTGTTTGGAGGTGTGAAAGAACATACAGTACCTCTTTATTATTGCTTATGGTTATAAAGGGGGGCTTATTCTTTTCAATTTGTGTCTTCTTCCATATTATTATTTTCCCTCTTCTATTGTTCGTAAGGGATAGCAAAAGAGTCAAAATTATACATTCAATTTTATTTTCCTTCTTGTCTTTTGTTGTCGAGGTGTGGGAAAGGCAGCCATGCCCTTCCATTTAGTTACCTTCTTCTTCTTCTTCTTCTTCTTCTTCTTCTTCTTCTTCTTCCACAGAAGGCCCTTTATCTTTTGTTTTATTGTTTACGGATGGATAAGGAGAGCATATTCTTCTGTTCATTTTCATTATACCTCTTCGTTTTTTGTTTAAGAATGGAGAGAGAGAGAGAGAGAGAGAATCTTGCATTCAGTTACCCCGTTCTCTTCATCATCCTCTAGTCTTACTTAGAGATGGGCTGAAAGGGATATTCTTCTATTCGTTCGAACTGCATTCTTCTCGTCTTGCATAGGGAGCAGAAGAAGAGCATATTCTATTCAATTTCCTACTATTGCTAGTTATTCTTCCCTAATTATGGAAAGGAGTAATTTTCTTCCTATTATTATTATTATTATTATTATTATTATTATTATTATTATTATTATTATTATTATTATTATTTTCAAAATTATGGAAGGCGCGTTCAGTTTCCCGCTTTCTTCGTCTCTATAGATGAAGTTTTTATTTTTATTAATTTGTTTTTTCTCATCGAGAGGGCATAACCAATAACCACGTTCTCGAATTGGGTATGTGCCATCTGTAGGTATGACTTTGGCGAAACACAGTTCATTACTTCTATAAAAAGAAAAGAAAAAAAAATTGACTGGACATTGGGCATTTGGTATAATTGCATGGATTTGCAATTCATTGCTAAAAAAAGAAAAGACAATAAACAACGAGTAGCCGTTGCAGAGATTCCACACAAATTTTTCCATTAGATTCTATTATGAACTGGGCCAATCCCCAATCCGATTGCGAAAGGCACCTGTCCCCCCCACTCCCCAACCCACCTCCTACCACCCACTCCACCCCGCCCAAATACCAAGCAGTCATGAGTGAAGTTATAAGAGCGAATTAAGTTTTTCTTCTCCTTTCAGTCTGGTATTGATATAAATGGAATTCCGTAATTGCAAAATTCACAAAAAGAAATTGCCAGTGACACCTAAGTGAATAGATACGATTCTTCTTTAACCTGTGCGTGTGGATTCATTGCTAAAACCTGTCTGTAATTATTTTTCTCCATTAACGAATTTCTTCTCTCCTTTCTCTAAATAGTCTTTTTTTTCATTTTTTGCTGATTCCTTTAATGGATTATTTTGGCCGTCTTACGACAAAGCTGTGGCAGAGTACAGCAGACGCTGCAGGAGCTTGGTAAAAGTAGACAATCTGAGATACATTCCTTTGTGGACCCTCACAAAAATAGAACAGTGCAGATTATAACAGATTCAGTGGTGTGATTTATGAGAATGACCTCTGTCTCATTTACTGAGCACCTTTGGGTCGCGAAGTGTTAGAGGCGACGATGATGATGGTAAATTTATCGCTCATGACCACAGGTATTGTAGCGACGGTCACTGTAATTATTTATTCAGTTAGAAGCATGACTTCTATAAGAACGAGCTTTATGCAGTAGCAGCCTATTTATGACTTTAGCAGCTTTCCCTTGGATAAATCATTATGATCGTAGTTTCAGTGACAACCCGTTACGGATGTTAATAACGTTGTGCTTCGTGCCGCTGTTACAGTCTTCTATATATTTAAGAAAAACTGCAATTTCTTTAAATGTTGCACGTAGTGCTACTCTTTTCGTAGTTCGCTCACAGCTAAAATAAGAGCGCCAGATCACCGCAAAAACTGCTCTAGAGGAGAAGTCTGCTCTTACTGTTAATAACCTGATTATATCTGTGACATTGTCTTCGTACCATAACGCTGCTGGATGAGACCAGCTTTTAGAATGAAAGGAAAAAAGGCGAACGCTGTCAAGAGGAATATTACTGTCTGGTGTATGAGTAGAGAGGACGATTGAGAGTAAAAAATGTGGTGAGACGAGCGAAAAGATGATTGTTTGTTTTCAGGTAGTTGGGATATGTGTATAGACTTTTGTTGTTGAAGATTAGGCCAGCCTTGTGCTGGCACGGGCTCTTGCTCCTAGAGGAGCCCGTAGTACTGTATAGACTTGAAGAGGAGGTGTCTCATAAGCGGAGTCCTAGTGACCCCAAGAGTTTTAACCAGGTATGTATCCACCTTTGCTGAGTGATAGTGGTCATGTGGTTGTTAGTGCTTTGTAAAATGCGCGCTGTTGAAGGCCCCTATATTTAAAAGTGTGAAATGACTGTCGCTCTAAAGGTTTTGTGCACAAGTGGTTAAGCCTAAATTTAATTGTTAAAGGATGAGCTTCATAGTGAATATTTTGAAGTTTATTTGAGAGAGAGAGAGAGAGAGAGATATATATATATATATATTATATATATAGATATATATATATATATATATATTATATATATATATATTATATATATGTGTGTGTGTGTGTGTGTGTATTATATATATGTATGTATGTATGTATATATGTATGTAAATTATAAGCATGGATATACATTGGGTACAAAGTTTCATAGTTGTACGTATATAGAACTGCGTCTGTTACCCACCGAATGCCCTACCTACGTATCTATGCCTGATAGTGTAAACACAAGCCAAGCTCAAATATATCATATTGTAAGAAGGCAATCCGATTTTTCTGATATTTAATTTTTTTAAAGAGATGATTTCGTGACAATGCTAGGAACAAAACCCTTGTAATTGTTTTTTATTGCTAGTGTCTCCTTCAGTGAAATAAGTGCCTATTTTCTTTGCTTTTATTGCCAGTATTGCCGTTGTAAAATAAAGAACTTCAGCATGGCGGCATTTCTCTGTAGTTTTTTTTATTATCTATAGATTACAAAAATGAATATAAAAAATGAAAATATGAAGAATAAAAATGAAAAAAAATTTTTATCGACAGTCTCAGTTCTCTTCAGTAAAATAGAGTATTTTAACAAGGCGGCACTTTCCTTTTTGAATATATTTATTGTATAACTATTGTCTAAAAAGACAACAGAATATTCAAAATTAGTAGTGTCGGCTGTAACTTTTACTAATGGTATTTTTTATGTAAAATTAAAGATGTTTCCAAAAATTGCAGCCTTATTTTTTTTATTAACATCCTAAGAAAAATAGAGGCACATTCCAGCAGAGTATCTATTTCTTTTTATTACAACTAGTTTCCTCAGAAGTCTGCAAAAACAACAGCATTTCCCTACAGCATTCCTCTTATTACCGGATATAAATAAAGTAGAATAAAGGAATATTTCAAAAATTAACGTTAGTGAAAGTTTTCAGTGCTTATTACCAGAAGGGTCTTCGGTAAATTAGAAAACTTGACAACAATCTGTATCATTCTCCGTTTTTGAACAACAAGTTGAAACGAGACATTTGTGAGAGGTGAAAGCCTTAAAAAGCTCTCTTCTGGTGGCCAATTTCAAGTACTATATTGCTCTAATTAGCGTAAGAGAGAGAGAGTCAATTAGTTATGCTTGGCTGGATTACTTACGACAGTAGCTGTGGTGTATTCTTGGTCATAACATAACAATTAACATACGGTCAGGAGAAAAGACAGTAATGAAACGAATATACGAGGAAGAAAAGGGCCTCTGCAATCAAAAGATAACGCGGACTTATTTACATACAAACATACGTTCACACATGCATAAATACATACAGATTCTCTCTCCTTTACTCTCTCCTTCTAAGTATGCATTATATTACCGGTATGGTTAATTCAATGCTTTTGTGTGCGTATGTAATTGTCCGTCTAAGGTGTATGTTTCACAGCATGTATATGTGTTACCGAGGTTCCAACCTCGGTACAGTTTTATAAGGAAAAAAAGGAACATGTTTGTAGCAAAGACCGTATAGCAGCAAGGCATTGCAGTGACATTCGTTCTCTCTCTCTCTCTCTCTCTCTCTCTCTCTCTCTCTCTCTCTCTCTCTCACACACACACACACACACACACACACACACACACACAATTACCTAAGGTAACTAAATCAGACTCGTGAATTACAAAAATACATGTATTTAAGAACGAAGTATTAACTAAATAAATCAGGTTCTTAACAAAGTGATTAACTGAAAAGATAAATTCAAATCCAAATAACTCAAATAACCCTAGGGATCGAACTAAACCCGTCCACCCCTTTCTCTACAATAACTAACATTAGTTAGTCATAAAACTAGAAAAAGTCATAACACAGCCTTATAAGTAACACCATAACCACGGAACCACCAGTTAAGTTCCCATTATTAAATAAGTTCCACCAGCCAGATCCGTCTGGAGATAGACAGAAAAGACATCCACATAAGCAAAACATAAAAAATAAATCAAAATGGTATAAATTAAAAGGTCAAATGGAATATGACATCTTTAAAACAAATATTCAAAATACAAAGACAAGCCACACTTGAGCTTAAAAGTAAGTATGCTTACCCATTCAAGCACTAATCACACACTAATTAAAAATACACTTAAAGGAGTCATCTTGGCCCTTTGTCGTCTTCGTATAGTTGTCCATCTTAGTTATCTTACTCTCCCGTTATTTAGGGGAACAGCTCGCACGTACACAGGCACGAATTCACTCACCAGACACTTCCAAACCAATGACGTCACCAGTTCCTCACAGGTTCTTGACGTCATCCACAGATCATAGTCACACCCATAAATCTACCCAAAACCAGATTCTAAACGGATATTTGATTTCACCTTTACACGGGCATAGGACGTGGTCTGTTCTGCTTAGGCAGCGACCTTCGACATCACGCCACCCAGGAAAGGTTGCGTTAACATTTTCGAAGCTGGTGCTGAGTATTGTCCTTTAGGACCTCTGTTTCCACGGAGAGTCAAAATGATGACTTCTGCGTTTCAAAGAATGTCATTGCTCATCACATCCGCTTATCATCAGAAAAAAAAGACTATTCAAAGATAACGAATCATATTCATAATGGTGTTTTAATTATTTTCTCAATACTCATCATTTCATATGTATATGACTATATATAATATATATAAATATATATATATATATATATATATATATATATATATATATATATATATATATATATATATATGAATATATATATATATATAATATATATATATATATATATATATATATATATATATATATATATATATGTATATATATTATATAATATATATATATATATATATATATATATATATATATATATATATATATATATATATTATATATTAAGTATGTGTGTTATATAATATATAATATATATCTATATAAATATATAATAATTATATATATATATATATATAATTATATTATTATCTATTATGTATGTGGTTGTATTACCATTATATGCAATATATATTATACACATTCATACATTTACGCACAGGCGTGTACGTTATGTATCGTTCGTGTAAAAACATTATTACAAGACTTGAACTAATATTACAAGACTTATACTACGTAAGCCTGAACCATGATTACAAATTTAAAATGAAATACTGTAGAGTTACTTTTAAATTATCTTTAAATTCCTGACGTTTTCTAACACATGTAAGTGCAATACAAAGCTACAACTGTTTCCTTGTGCATTGAACTCCATTAAATGTAGCTCATTAATTGATGTCACATTTTGTTTAATTCTTGTTTTACTTTATCGGAATGATCATGAAAAAGTAGGAAACTAAAATTAGAAAACTAGTTCCAGCCGACTGTTGTCCAATCAGCAATTGCCAGCGACAAGTTTTAATTTTCCATTACAAGCTTAGGATGATTACTCTATGATTTATTGCTTCCGTTCTTGCTTCTTCATTATCCTTCAGTAATGCCTTTTTGTGTTGCTTTCATTAACTTTGCCCTTCATTGTCACTGATTTTGTCAATGCCGTTATTATTAATACTGAATTTCGTCGGTGTTTCTGTGGCTATTGTTATTGATCATTATCTTCATTATTGTTTTAGTACGGTTGCTGGTGATAGAGCTTCATTTGTTACCATCGCCATCTCTTTTTACCGTTTTTTATTTTATTTTTATTATTATTATTACCATTTTATCCGGAATACTTCAACCTTACTGTTAGAGGGAATTATTATTATTATTATTTATTTATTTATTATTATTTTTTTTTTTTTTGTCTATCACAGTCCGCCAATTTGACTAGGTGGTATTTATAGTGTGGGGTTCTACTTTATTCAAAATACTTCGACCAATTATTATTATTATTATTATTATTATTATTATTATTATTATTATTATTATTATTATTATTACCTCCATTTCAGTGGAAATACTTCGATCGTACGGTTAGCGAAAATCCCAGTCGATATGTAATAACCCAATTTCACCATTTGGCCCTCGATAACATTTCACGACTTGACCCAAAACCATCTGATCTACAGTTTCTCCGAAAAATTTCTGGATGACTTTTATGGTTTTGTTCCAATAAACTATAGCTGATAACTAATAAGTACTCAGCGGTCAGTACTGTAATTTAACTGTTGAGTTATTCTTTCAACGAGGCACCCGGATTTCCCTTTCTTTTTTTTCTTTCTTTTTTTATTTAGTTCGAAGTTGGTCATTTTTTTTCTCGGGGTTTCGTTTAACATTATGTTTTCACTTTATGTTAGTGAATGTTTTCTAAATCTGAACAGCCTTTCCTAGTCAAATGCCCATTAATTTTTCGCCCGTAATTTTTACCTTAAAGTGGGGATTTCTTGGAAAACGAGTCAGTTACAGGGATATTCTGCAGGTATATGGAAATCCCTACATATTTAAAAAGGATCCCAAGGAGAAAGTAAATGTTAAAAGTTGTAAGCACTTTATAGAAATTTAAGAACAGACAGGTGACGTAGCTCTGCACCAACCAGTTCTACATTTATTTATAACCGGGCCACGCATGCGCTGCATCTTCCTGCGTTGCTTTCAAAACTTAAAACTCCTTTATCTCTTCTACTCGATCTTCGTCCCTCTTTTTCATCCTCTTTTTCATCATGAAACTAAATCTTAATTTAATTTTTTATTTCATGTTTCCCTTGGAGATTAGTATTTGTCGAGCTGGCAACATTACCAGTGATATTTTCGTCAGTATTGGGTTTGGAACAAATCCATTCCCATCGGTTTGTTTGTCCTTTTTTTTTTTAATCGAGGAATACAATTGTGAATCGATTCTTTAAAAAAAAAATAGGAGAACTGACGGAATGTGATTTCATACAAAATCTAGGTCTGTGGCTGAGGTGAATTTAACAAAAAAAAATAGATGAATGCAGACAGAATCTGGCCTTCAGGAATTAGAGGAATGTTGATCAAATGTGATTCGAACAAATGTGACTAAGAATTATGAAGAATCTCAAAGGATTTTAGGTCTAAATGTTGGTGAAATGTTGAGATGGAATATCTGTCATTTATGTTGATGGCATTTTTACAATTTTGAGGACTGCTTGGAATTATAGAAATCTTGAGGACTGGGGATTTTAAAAAGAATTTTGATGAAATGTGACTCTGAGAAAGGAGACTTTAATTCCAAAATTTTTGGAATAAAACACATCCAAATCCAAAAATAATTTTGGTGAGGGTTAACGAGAAATGGTTCTAAGGAATTAGAGGATTGTCGGTGAAGTGAAATATGAAACGAAAATTTATAGCCTTTTTGTGAACGGTGATTCTAAAAACTAAAGTTTTATTGAGCAAGTACACGTCGACGAAATTTATCAATATGCATGAGGGACAGATTTCAAGGAAGGAGTGTAATTAGCTAAATGAAATGAAATAAGATGAAATAAAAAAACTGGACCAATTAGCAAGTTAAATAGCTGACATAACGTCATCCGAGGAAAAACGAACTGATGAATTGGTTAACATTCTTAAACTTGTTTTTTTAATGAGTCTACTCACGTTTTTATCATTGTTTCGCTGTTATTTCTAACCGTAAACTGGATATTTTTTGCAAGTTTTTTTTATCCTTGCATTGGTAGGTTTCTTATGAGACGGTTTCATATTTACTTTGTTGTGTCTGTTTATGTATTTCTGCATATTTCGTGTATATTTCTTGTTTTTCGTCGTTACTCACTCTACATCGTTCATTCTTTTTGTTTTTTTTTTATTTGCATTTTTGTCTAATTTGGATTAAATCATTTTCATTAATTTACTTTAATTTTGCCATCTTACATTTGAATACATTTTCTCTCGTTAACCATATTTTCTCTCTCAGGACGTAGTCTTGCGTGTAAGTATTATCCTTAAATATTCATCTTTGCTTGTGTTTTCCGTACAGTTGTGAGATATTCATCGCTTTCCCGTTCTGCCTTCTGAATTTCACCTTCTTTTCTTATTTCCTTTTTACTTCAACCGTATGTTTATTTGTTTAGACACCATTAACTATTTTCAGCCTTTCTCATTCCCTCCTATCATCTCGCTGCTTCCTATTTGAACCATTCCCTTTATACCGATAGTTTTTATTTTTCGTCATTCTCTTCTTCCGTCTGTCGCTCATCCATTTATAAAAGGCGAAATGGTGTATTGGACCCATTACCTTTTACTTATCTACCGGATTGGTGTATGAAATCATCATTACCTTTAGCATGAGGGACATATGCTTCTTGTTATATCTTACCTGTATTCTCCCCATGCCTCCATTCACGGCTAACCATGCACCTTCTGATCTTAAGTCATCTTCCAAATTGTCATGATTACCACAATTGTAGCATGAATTTTACCCACGTTTTTCCTCCTCATTCTGTTCGGATGAATTTTACGTACACTCCTCCTCCTCCTCCTCCTCTGATGAATTTTACGTACACTCCTCCTCCTCCTCCTCCTCCTCCTCGGATGATTTTTGCTTACACTCCTCCTCTCTGATGAATTTTGCGTACACTCCTCCTCCTCCTCCTCCGAAAAGGAGATTAAGGAGAGCATTAAAGCGAACGAAAAAAAAAAAAAAGTCTTGCGAAGTGACGTTTCAGAGGGAGCAGTCATGACGCCCTCTCGCACCCCTTTGGACATTAAGTTCTCAATGGCAGCGCATTAACGGCCCTGCAAATATGCCCTCGCAACAAATGACCTAACAGGAAGAGTCAGGCTTGGGCGGGGGCCGAGAAAGCAGAGCAGCCTTGAAGGTGCTCCTGAAAGCGGATAGCCTTTGTGGTCATCATAGTGATATAGGTGGTATGATTTTCGGGAATCTGCTTTTATCAAAATTTGATCATGTTGATGCTAGGGGTCCATACAGTAATAACGTCAATAATAATGAAATTTGTAATGGTAATGATTATGATAACTAGGGCAGTTGTGATTATTACTTTGTCAACATTGAAAGTTAACAAATTTTCGTTGATGCGTGCAAATATGGTTTTACGAAGTACATATTGTTTGGTATTATTATATTTTTAAGACACCCATAATGAATCATGATAGCCACTGAATTAATATGGAAAGGATGTGTAGTACAGCAGATATCAGCATTAATCTAAATTTATCGAAGTAATATTTATGAAAATGTCTGTAATTTGAAAAATTGGTATGACCTTTTTCTGAAGCATCTAGTGCAAGTGAATCGAACATTTTTACCATTCGTCTCCATAATATGGGATTTTTATTTATTAATTTTTTTTTTTTTTTCAAATAAATTGACATTTTCTTTTGAAGAAAAGGGTATCGTAGCGTCATTAGAAAATGAAGCATCAGAGCACAAGCCGTTCTTTCAGTAGCTTAAATTAGATTTTTAGCAGCCATACCGTTCCCATCTTGGTTTCTCTGCCATTTAACGGAATTGGACGGATAGCTATCGCCAGCCAGAATGCAGCTAGAGAGTTGATTATGTCAAGGAAATTTATTGGTTTTCACGGAGGTTCTGCACAGTGAACGTTGATTGTCGTCTCGATAATCTTTCAGTAACATGATAAGATTATTTCATGTGACTCATTGAAGTCACTGTACCTAAAGAGTCGCATCTCTGATACTTCTTACCTTTGGTGGTGAATCATTGTCAGTGAGGTATAAACAGCGTCAAATGATCTAAGCTCTCATTGCTTGGGTGTATGGCAGTAAATTTCATACATCCATCCATCCTACGGTTACAGGATACCTTCGTCTTATATTATCAAGATCCTACTAATTATATTTTAAGATAAAATGGATTAACTTAAATCTCTCTCTTTCATTCGATTGGATTTTGAGCTTATCCAATTTCAGTATCCTTCTCCATTTTATTTTATTTCCCGTCAGCTTTACAACAGATAAAGTCACTTGAATTTCTCTTTTCGCTTTCCATCACCAAAAAAAAAAAAAAAAATAAATCCTACCCTGGGCGTGTATCAATTGCGATTTATTGTCCGTGCCCCAAAATGCAACGCCCCTAATTGCTCTTTCGTAATAAGCTTAATTTACTTTGGGACCTTGAAGTTAATGCAATTTTGCATGCAAGACCCACGTTCATGTGATTAGCAAGTTGCAAATAATCTTCTTCGGAAGTCTTTCGTGCAAAGCGTTTCTCTCTCTCAGAGAGAGAGAGAGAGAGAGATAGAGATATGTTACGTTTGCTCGAATGAACTCGCGGTTTTATCATATATTATTCAATTTTACATGTTTGTCTTATATCTCTCTGGCCTGAGTATGACCCATTGCCGACCACACCAGTCACCTAAGGTCTGTTGCAAGCGGCGGCAGTAACATTTGACCTTCGGAGGGTGGATGTTTTTATTGATGGGTGACTAATACAGATTCATATCTTCTTACAAAACAATTTACAAGGGAAACGTTGTATGTAGGGAAACGTTTCAAATATACTTTGAAAATGATGAAAACGATTGATTATACAAAAACGGGCAAAGAATACCTTTAATCCTGCGATATAACTATATATCAATTTTAAATACGAAAATCCCATAATTTTTTTTCAAACAACTACTTTCTCATTCTTATTTTTCTTCCTGTTACCTTTAAATTATTAAGAGTGAACACGTAAAAAATCATACTTTTTCTATATGCTTTTCATGACTAAGTTCTTAAAAATTGAGGAGCAATGTATAGGGTGAAGAGATAAGAGTGGATGCACTCGCTTTAGTCGATAAGTTGACTCCCCTTTCTTCCCATTAGTTTTGGATCTCTGTTTCTGCTTCCTTTAGACTTAGGCCTCTCTCCTATTCCTTCCCCCCTTCTTTTCCTTGCTTGTTT
>NC_061104.1:24485180-24537680 GCF_015104395.2 Macrobrachium nipponense
CATTTATATATATATATATATATATATATATATAATATATATATATATATATATATATATGTGTGTGTGTGTGTGTGTGTGTGTGATGTATATATATAGTATATATATATACTATATATATATATATAGATATATATATATATATATATATACACACACAAAACTTCTTTTTTCTCTGTATCTTTGCACACTTCTATGAGGGGTCGATGCTTGTGACCGCTTCCCTCCACTAGGCTCGTTCGTATGTATGTATGTATGTATGTATGTATGTGTATATATAATATATAATATATATATATATATATATATATATATGATGTGTGTGTGTGTGTGTGTGTGTGTGTGCGCGCGCGTGTGTGTGTGTTATAAAGCCGTATCATGATAAAGGCGCTCTCTGGATGCGTAGTGCACAAATATTTCTCAGGAAAACAATCTTTCTGTCACCCTCCCCCTCCCGATCAACAACAACAATAACAACAACAACAACAACAAATGGGCTCTCTCCGTTGGCTCCCCAACAAAAAATTAATAAAAGGAGTTTAACAGAAAGCTAATTACCGAACTCTTCATTAGGAGACGAACTCCACCCACGATGTGTCAAGGCGTTTTTATAACAATATTTTTGAAAAAATGAATAATTATCAGACCACCAAAAAACAAATTAATTATAAATAAGATATACAGTTATTGCAAATTTTCAACCATTAAAGTTGAGGTACCAGCTGATTTTCCTGAACGTATAGCCAAATATACGTTAGTTATAAAACCGAGGGAAATGAAGACAAGACAAAATGGTGAATTTAAACTCAATACTTCGACAAGGTTACCAGTCCTTTCTGTAAAGATGTGATTGCATTGACCACTGGTGACATTGAGTGTTTAGCGAAAGAGCAAGTCGTCCTGCTCTCCTCTTATTTATGCTGGTGCACTGTTATTCTCCTTTGGTTCTTTATATACCATATCTAATAGCCCAGTGTCTATCAGTTTGCGTCATTGTTTCTTGTTCAGTGTTTCAAGAACATACGATTTGTATGACCCACAGGCACGCTGGTTTTTTTCAGACCTTTATAATCACAAGTGTAATTACCCTCTCTCTTCAAGCTGTGTGAGCTGGTCCTATCCTATTCAGTTTCTCTATAAAACTTTTCCAACTTCATATCGTCTCTATCACGAGGGCGACTGGTTCTGTTCTGACTCTCTTCGGCAAGCAGTCATGTGCTTAGTTCACAGTCTGCACCATTTCACATTCTTCTTCTTCTTCTTCTTCTTCTTATACAGCAAGGAGTCGTTAAAGCATATTATGGCAGTTTGAACCCTTCGCCAACCCTCCTCTTTTATCCAAACTTTGGATAAATGGGCGGCTGGTTCGAATCTATTCCTATTGTCAGTTTCACAAAGATTAGATGACCTTTCATAATTTTGTCTCGACTCTCGAGAGAATCGCTGCGCATGTACATGCGCTGATTATACTGCTAATAGCTCTCACTAATAGCCCTTACTAATAGCTGTTTGCTAATAGCGGCCGCCTCTCCCTACACCGAAAATTGCGTACTCATCTAATCTTCCCAAATGAAAGGAAAAAAAATCTTGGTATTTTGACTGCTCCAGTCTTCGATTTCCAGAGCACACATAGACGCGCGGACACGCGCGCGCGCACACACACACACACACACACACACACACACACACCGACGTAAATGCATACATTCATGCGCTTAAACACGCCTTCTCATACATACAAACGTACGAATACAGTCATATACATACATATATCAGTGCATACAACCGCATGTACTTGCACATAATTTCTATTATTACGTACAAAAACGTTACACACACAATTATGAAAGAGGCACACACACTAACACACACACATACGTGTACACATACCTACATTCGCAAGGTTTTTGCGACAGAGCATGCGCAGTGAAACTTTTGATAACGGCAACCCATCAAAAGGCGGGCAGTCATTAACGGAGGGCACTACGCCCACTGAAGAGGGTAATAACAAAAAATGCTCTGTTTGCTGTCTCTTCTTTTTCTTTATTTTATTTATTCTATACTTTCGCTCCTGGAAGGACGAAGAGGAAAAAATATGACCCAGAAAAACTGGTAACATTTAGGATGTCATATCTACCCACATATCATTTGAATATGGATGTTAGTGAAAGCCTCTTTTATTTATTTTCCTTTATATATTTCAAGTCGGTAAGAATACTTGAGGAAAAAAAAGCTGTTTTTATAGAACACTTAATACTCCATTAACATTTCCTCATTCTGATCCTGATGTGAGTGATTATCGAAAAGATTTTGGAATTCTGATATGCTCCACTATAAAAAGAAATGTAAACCCCAGTATGTATGATTTCGTCTGGAAACATAAGTCGAAACAGGGAAAAGAAAGAGAAATAACTGCATATGGATATCGTCTTCGAAAGTTGGCTGTTATGTAGTTTGACCCTCTATTAGTTTTATAATTATTATTCCTTTTGTTTTTTCCTTTTTCGTATTATTATTATTAATTATTTTATTTCTTATTATATATTATTATTCTTTATTATTATTATTATTATTATTATTATTATTATTATTATTGTTGTTGTTGTTGTTGTTTGTTGTTGTCTCACTTAAAGCTTTGGAAAATTACGATAATATTATAGGTTAAATGCCCCTGTGAGTGGTAGCGCCGTCAGTGCACCTCACGTCGTGCACATTAGGTATTATTAAGGATGTCTGCCGCATCGTTTCTGCCCCGAGCTGTAACCTCTTTCATTCCTCTTACTGTACCTTTGTTCATATTCTCTTTCTTCCTTCTGACTCTCCACCCTCTTTAGCAATTGTTTCATAGTGCAACTGCGAGGTTTTCCTCCTGTTACACCTTTCAAACCTCCTTACTGTCAGTTTCCGTTTAAGCGCTGATTAACCTCATAGATCCCAGCGCTTGGCCTTTGGCCTGAATTCAACATTCTGTTCTATTCTATTGGTTAAATGCAATGGTGTCGAGAGAGGTTAAAGTAAATTCATTTTGACAAACACTGCAGAGGTACCGAATCTAATTTCAGAATGCAATTTCCTTCCAAAGCACAAAACACAATTTAAGATGAACTGAATCAGCGAAGCAAATTTCACCGGTCAGTTGCTTCTTTGCCCGAGTGACAAGGATTTCTCGGTTTCTAGACCCTCTTAAGGCGGATACAAATCGGGCATTTATTTTGGGGGGTGCAGTATTTCTGTCTATTTTCGTGGTTTATTTTTAAATTAGTTGGTATGTTTGGGCTTGGAAAAAGAGCTCTGCTTTTTACAAAGGTTCCCACTCTCTCGTGGAACAGAATTAGGCATTTATGGTTTTAATTACTAATTATATATTATATATATTATTATATATATATTATATATTATATATATGTGTGTAGTATATATATATATATATATATATATATATATATATATATATATATATATATATATATATATATATATAATATATATATATAATATATATATATATATATATATATAATATATATATTATATATATTAAGAAGAATCAAAAGTAAGCACGTTATTTTGTTTATTAGCTGAAGCCACTGGGAAAGTTTAAAAAAGAAGAGTGCCAAGTACTTTCGTGTATTTAACACATTTTCGGGGCACAAAGTAATACAGAACACAAAACTAGTGAGCAAGAAAGCGCTCACAAAAGCAAAGTGAAGAGAAAAACAGTAAAAATATGTGTAATAAGGTCATTACAAGCAGAGACAATATTCGTCTAGAGCACCCAACCACTAAACACCCCAGCAAGTCAAAAGAAAGAGAGCAATAATTGCCCAATGACCCCATTACTTACAGAAAAGAAAAAAAACCTGACTCCTTTTCAATCAGTTTATAAAACAACTGATCCACGATTCATATTTGTGAATCAGTGGTTTTATAAACTGGTTGACAAGCAGTCAATTTTTTTTTCTTTTTACTGTAAGTAATAGGGTCATTGGGCAATTGCCCTTTCTTTTGACTTGTTGGGGTGTTGAGTGGTTGGGGGATCTAGACGAATATTGTTTCTGTTTGTAAGAGCCTTATTACACATATTTTTACTGTTTTTTCTCTTCACTTTGCTTTTGTTAGAGCTTTCTTGCTCACTAGTTTTGTGTTTTGTATTACTTTGTGTCCCGAAAATGTGTTAAATACATAAAAAGTACTTGGCGCTTTGTCTTTTCTTTTTCAAACTTTACCAGTGGCTTCAGCTAATATGTATGTGTGTATATATATATATATGTGTGTGTGTATGTGTGTGTATGTATGTATGTATGTATGTATGTATGTGTGCATGTGTTTGTGTATGTTTACGTACGTCGTATATGCTTATAGAGTTAGAAAAGTGATTAATTACATACCTTTCGAAATGAAGAAACTGTTGGTAATGCATTCATGACCACACGCCCTTTTACGTTCTTTTATAATTATTCAAAAATATGATCATAATCACGAAAATAAGTAATGAGAACGTAAATATCCCCAAAACATAATTCCTGTAATGAATATAAAATTGTATCGACCACGGGTATAAACATTATAAATCATTATAAATCATTAGCATGCAATTAGCCATTGGCTAACGCAATGAAGATGGGAGTTAACAATGATAGAACAATCGATAGGAGGTTGATGAGGAACGCTTGACCATTCCACGCCTATCATTCAGGTAATAAATAATTTTTATTAGCTTCGAGGGTTATTACATAGATGCGTTTAAAATTTCAATTCCCATCACGGGCCCCCCCCCCCCCCCCGCCCCCACCTACCTCACCATCCGTCTCTGCTCATGTCTAAATAACCACTGATTGCAATTTTATTATTTTCCTTTGCACACACACACACACACACACACACACACACACACACACACACACACACACACATATATATATATATATATATATATATATATATTATATATATATATATATATATATACATAAATATTATAATCCTATATATATGTGTGTGTGTGTGTGTGTGCATGAACAAGCAAAGGAAAGAATATATATATATTAATTATTATATATTTATATTAATATAATATTATATTATATATTATATATATATATAATTTTAATGTTTGTGTGTGAAAATTACTAGTAGAATTTTTTTTTATAAAATACATGCGAATATATGCAACCTCTCTCTCTCTCTCTCTCTCTCTCTCTCTCTCTCTCTCTCTCTCTCTCTCTCTCTCTCTCTCTCTCCACCCTGACTTTTCAGCTGAATAATTTAAGAGCCGGGGTTTTTTGGGGAGAAAATGCAAACGTGATATTTGTGGCAGAGGCTTTGAGAGCCGCGGCATTAATCGACAGGACCTGACATAGCCTCCTTGGGTTGAAGCGTCATGATGTGCGTGACAAACTTAGAGGAGAAGATTGCTATCATTATCCCTGTGAGATACTTCACAAATTGAGGGGTTTTTGGGGTTTTATAGAAACTTGCTTATAGCTAATATATAGACGTTACAAACGACGCTTGTGTGTGCGTGCAGTTTTTATATATATATATAGTATATATATATATATATATATATATATATATATAATATTATATATATATATATATATATGTATATATATGTTGTGGTTGTTGTATATATTTATTTATTTATTTTTATTTATACTAAGGGGCAGCCCTTTCAAGAAAAAAACCAATTATGAGTTTATTTTTTTTATTATTTTTTATTTTTGACGTCCTCATTCTTGAGATTAGCATGAAGACAGACTAAGTGTAATATTAGAAAGCGTCAGATTTTTCATAAGTAGATTCTTCTTATATTGGCTATTCATTATTACATATCTGATTTTTATAAGAGTAAAATATATATATATATATATATATATATATATATATATATATATATATATATATATAATGTGTGTTTGTGTGTCTACGTTTGTATAATGTACAAAAACATACATATTCATATACATACACATATATGTCTTGAAATAAACGGATGAATAGTGTGTATTTATTGCATTCTATGTAGCGTTATTATTATGATGCTAACATACTGGAACTTTTCTAAAAGAGAGAAAGCTTCCAAACAGTTTTCGCAGAATTAAATTTCCATGTACAAAAGAAAAAGAAAGTCAGGAATAAGATTAAAAAAAAAAAAGAATAATACTACATGTAAAATTTATTAATGAATTTTTTACGTTCTCAGTTAATTTAAATTTTCTTTTTCCGAAGAAAATGAAGCGAAAGGAAAATGATGCGAAATGGCAGTGACGTGAATGTTGATCGTCAAAACTTTAAGACAGTTTTATTATGTTACTTTTAGTATTTAAGTGTTTCGTATTTTAGAAGCTTGTTTAGCAAAAATGGCTCTTTTCTCTGTTTCTGTATGCAAGGTGGTGGTTTTGGATGATGTCGATAGAGTAAAACAATGATTTTCCTTACATCTTATTTTTTCTTTGTGTATCATTGATAGTTTATCGGTAGGGAACCCATCGCGAGCTTGATTTTCCTTAGGTAAATTACTGCCTGTTTCCCCAAAGGCCTAAGTAAGGTTAGTTTGAAGCGAGGTTCAGGACGATACATGAAGGCCTTAGAGTAGTAATATGTCGCCTCGACTTTCTTTTAATATTATCGCCACTTTTACCAGTGGGTAGACTAGTAATATAATAATAATAATAATAATAAGAATAATAATAATAATAATAATAATAATAATAATAATAAGAAGAAGAAGAAGAAGAAGAAGAAGAAGTTCAGATCATATGACGGAGGCCTTTTATAAAGGTGGATCTTAACTGATTATTGTAGGTAACACATCTTGAGATTGACTTTTAACTGTGTTTTAGCCTATGGACTATGGAAACAGAATAGCTGTAATTTTTCCTTTCTGAGGTGTCTGCATTGGGCATCATTGAGGTTTCTCTCGTGATTCTGATCGGTAGATGTGTTTCAAAGGTAGGATGTAAATATATCCCTTTAATTTACGTTCAAATACTGTATTGTTATGATGAACAATAGAAAAAAGTCATCCTTGTAAAACATTCTTGTACAATTTTGCGAAGTCGAGACTGTAAAATCAACGATTAGACACTCCATAAATGAAGAAGCATAATGTATAGATGCTCAAACTTAAAATAGACGATCCTATATTCCACCAATCGCGACTAACTGCAGTGATACCACCTTCGAAGATTCCCCATAAGCTTTAAAGTTCAGTCGATGATGTATGATAGTTAATTTTATTATTTTTGTTTAGCACAGAGCAGGTAGTTTCTCACGTGAAATCATGACTATTAACATTGTAAAGTTTTGGCTTTCATGTGGAACAAGTGAAATAGTCAATTCTAATGCAAGGAAAAATTTCAGACACGTGAACACAAAAGAAAAGCAGATGCAGGAACAGCAAGCAGGAAAATCGCATGACAAAGGTATAAATATATACTGTTACAAAAGCAGTTGAGTCTGATCTATATATATATATATCATATATTATATATATATATATATATATATATATATATATATATATATATATATATATATTATACACGTATTATATGTATATATATAACATGTGTGGTGTATAATTTTTATATATATACACTAATAATATAGTGTATAAATACATATATATATAATATATCTATATATACATATATAATATACATTATATATATATATATATAAAATATATATATATATATAAACTATATATATATATATATATATATCTTATGTTTTATTATATATATATAACAAACGAAGCTGCAACCCTATTGTTTAAAGTAGAAGGCTACAGCACCAAGACCTATTAAGGAAAACAGGCCGTTACGGAAAAAGAAACACGGGTGGAAGGAAGAGAATATGTAAATAAAATGAAATGGAAAACAAATGAGGTAAATGCCAATATAAAAAAAATTATTAGAATAAAATAAATAACTATGAAGTGATATGGATGTGAGCTTGCTCAACAGAAAAACATTGGTACAGGTTTGAAGTGATTTAACTCCATGACATAATGTTCTAGAACTGTGAGTTAATTGACTGATGGTGGCAAAAAGTAATTTATGGATACAGAGCGCAAGAATACTTTTATATTTCTTCAAGGCAGACAGGGCTACAAACATCTTGGAACGTTTTTCAGTATACTGAAAAAGAGATAGAGCAAATGTACTTATCAAAAGTGAATTTACAATCAAGAATGACACCTAGAATTTCAAATGAATTGGGTGCAGTAAAAGAAAGTCAAAGAACGGGTCTGGGATGGTTAAATCCACTCTCCTTGACCTAGTAACACAGTCGTCCTTTGAGTTTTGTTAGGGCTTCTTTTCATCCCATTCTCTAATTTTAATTAGAAGTCTGTAAAGAGATGCAGCAACCACAGGTCTATGCTCAGGAGATGGAAGTAATGCAAAGAGAGTAGTTTCATTTGCATAAGCCATGCGACTTCTTTTCAAAGCCAGATCTCTTGACCTACACATATACTATAGAAACCATCAGACTAAAAACACTTACCCTAAGAAACAGCAAAAGTTGATCATTACCGTACGCCTTTTTCCGCTTAGAGAAGGTGGCTAAGAAGGTGTACAGTTCTAGCATCTTTTGGGATGATGTGCAATCTTCATCCAGCCACAGGCCTACCATAGCTATCTTTACAAGTGTCACCTATTTCACCACTTGAATTGGCGTAATGAATAACGGCATGACTTGGAATTGAGTTAGGAAGCTTTTAATGATGGTCATGTATATATATATATATATATATATATATTATATATATATATATATATATAATATATATATATATATATATATAAATACATATGCACACATACACACTATTGCATGCATGCTATAATATTTTATACTATATTATATATATATATATTATATATATATATATATATATCTATTATATATATATATATATATATATATATATATACGTATATACATTGAATTCCTGTCATGAATTAAAACACATAGATCATCAGAATACGTAATGACTTATGACTCATAGTTTAATCAATTTTTTACTTATTTTTTGCTGCTCTTTGTTTTTGAATATTTTTTTTTTCGTTTTTGCGTCCTCCGATTACCCCGCCGATGTCTTCGGCTTATCATGCATGTCTAATACGGGAACAAGTTTCCGACGGGTTTTACGGTTTACGTATTACAGATAAATTTTCCTGTGTACTGGTCCAGTACCTTTTACGACGCCGTAACTAATCGCTGTATTGCGATTGTCGTAAATATTTTGAAGGGATTTTTTTTTCTCTCCTATCTTGGGATGGAAATTTGCGTGGGAAGAAAGAATAAACTGACGTCAAATAAAGGCTTATTTTCTTCTTCTTCTTCTTCCTCCTGCACTTTTTGCTTCCTTCCTATTCTTCGTGTCGCAAATGGCACAGTTGATGAAAACAGCTTAACCGCGTAATGAAAATATCCCAGGGTTTCGTAGCATCATAATTCTGATGGAGGTACTGCCAGCACTCCACGCCTTGAAAGGTATTATATTGTATTTCGTCGGTCGGTAATTTTTGTAATTAACTCTGGAACTCTTCAATAGATTCAGCGCTCTCAGCTCCATATGGGTATTGTTCAGAACTCGATGTGTCTGAAGGCTGCGGTTTCGTTATATCATTTCTCACGCCCTGGATCACTTGCTCTGAGTATAGCAAAGATATTTTGTTACCAACCACACGTAATCACTCCTCATAACTCGTTGTTAGACGCGTCACTTCTCTTTCCCTGCTTTAATTTTTTCGTAGTTCAATTTTTTTATTTCTTTTAACTGAATTTTACACTGGAACTCTTGTATAATTCTTGTGTTCCCAGCTTCATATTATCGTTGTTCTGACCGCACGCTCCAGTTACCAGCTGTAGGGATGTCTAGCGATATTACAACCTTATTAAAAATAATTGTTATGCATGCTGTTACGAAATGCCATTGTCCTTTCGTCCGTTGCCTATTTGTTGTTTCCAGTGCTCTATTATACGGGAGGCTAAGTTAAAACTCATTTGACCTCTTAACTGTTATTTCATTTTTGAAAGAGAAAAGAGGACGAGAGGTATGTTCCATCTCTCAGAAATAGCAACGCAATAACAGGATCAAGAAGCAGCGGAAGCAAGTACGAGAAGGAAGTTCTCTATCTTAATTTCCTTATTAAAAACAGTCAGATAAGAAGGGGAGGGTTGAGGATAAGGAAATCTCATCGCTGAGAACAAGAAGTAACGGAAACAAGGACTAACAGAAAGTTTCATCTAGCAGATGCAAAGAAAAAGAAGCAAAAGACAAAGAAATTCCACTTTCATTTACTCAGCAATCGAACTCGGTTCGTCCACCTTGTCTGTCGTTATATGTTCTTATCTTCAAAGCCGAACGCATAAAAAGAAATGAACCAGTCATTCGTCAGGTGTTCTCTTCCCCTTTGAAGTGCTGGTTCTCACGAGAACTAATGAGAAAGTAGGCCATGGTGAAAAGTTAGGCGGGAGCAAGGAGCAGTGAAAGGTAGAAATGGGAAAATAAGAGATGTCTGATCTAGCATAATAATGTAGAATTATTGATTGATTTGCTCCATCTTAGTTTTCGATGTACAGTCATCTACGTTGATATGCATTATTTGCTTAGTCATCCAGACAAGATCAAGATATATATACTTGTTTATATATATATGTACATGCGTACATACATATATACACGTATGTATGTGTATATATATATATATATGTGTGTGTGTGTGTGTGTGTGTGTATTATATATATATATATATATATATATATATATATATATATATATATATATATATATATATATATATAGACTGTAAAAATGTTCTGTAACAACAGAATTCCATCTAATAAAAGGAGCCCAATAAAAACACCAAAATGTAGAGAGAAAAGTACTATATTTCAGAGACTGCTGTCTCTCTCTTCAGGTATATGAATGAGAAAAGTTTACAGAAAAGGTGGTATTTATACAAGAGATCGTCCACAAGTAAGCCAATTTAGGTCACCCCCGCTGATAATCTTCCTTTTTTAGGCACTTTTTCTCCCAGTCACATCAAACATTCGGAAGATTTTTGTCACAAATTCAGAGAAGGACATATACCACTTCACAACATAAAACTTTTAAGCCTTGACGTAGACTCCCTATTCACAAAAGTACCAGTACAGGACGTTCTTCAGTTTTTAAGGGAAAAATTATCCCCCTATTCAGATCATTTTCCCATTGGCGCTTGACAAAATAATAAAGTTAGTTGAATTATGTGCATCTAATAACGTATTTCATTCAGGGAATCATTCAGGCAACTCAAAAATCGGGTGTTATTGTAGTATTTTGGGTAGTCGTTCAAGACTGTTTTAGCCAATCTGTACATGGAATACTTGAAACTACAGTAATAAATGCAATAAAACCCAAAAACATGCTGTGGATAAGATACCGTGGATGACATCCTAACATTTTGGGATAATAAGTGGGGTAATTTTAATGAATTCCTCTCAAAAATTAAAAGCATTAGTGCCCAGCATCAAATTTTAAAGTTGAATGGGAAACAGACAACAAAATTCCTTTCTTGATGTTTTAATAATCAGAGACACGACAGAATACAAATTTACCATACAGAAAACCAACGTTCTCACTTTCATATATTCACTACTTTAGCTATTCACGACATTACTACAAGATAGGTGTAGCTAGCAACCTATTCTTAAGAGCCTTACGAATTTGTTCACCAGATTTCCTGGAAAAAGAATTTGAACTAATTCGCAAGCAACTTTTCATCTTTAAAGTATCCTGACCATATAATGAGAAAGCAGTTCAAAAAGCAAACGTAATTTTCTACCGACCCCCTAAAGACAAGACCAGAGACACACCCAACAATAAATAAAAATTCTCACCTGGAGAGCGATTAAGAGAGTAACCAACACCATTGGGTTGGGAAATCCAACCCTTTTGCATTTACCTACCCAAATACCTTAGCCAAATCCTTGATTAACGTCCAACAAAAGACATCTCCCAAAGACTCTGGGGGTATAGAGATCCCATGCCAGGACTGTGACCAATCTTACAATGGATTTTACAGGTAAATCACTTCCCCAGAGATTAATACAACACAAACGGTCAGTTAGGTATGGACAACAGAACTCGGCTATTTTCAACCTATAAATGAACACCTAACCATAGAATAAACTGGAATTTGTCACGTGTAATTTATAGCAGCAACTGCCGGTACAAGAGTCAAATGATGGAATCGGCCTTAATAAAAGAGAAGCAGGTAATGAACATCTCAAAAAGGGGCGTGGATCTCAGATGTCGTCGACGAAGTGTTCATTCAAACGAAACGCTTAAGAAGATTAAAGGAAGATTATCAGCGGGGGTGACCTAAATTGGCTTACTTGGTGGATGGATCCTCTTTGTATATACCAACCTTTTCTGTAAACTTTTCTCATTCATATACCTGAAGAGAGAGACAGCAGTCTCTGAAATATAGTACTTTTCTCTCTACATTTTGGTGTGTTTTTTATGGGCTCCTTTTATTATATATATATATATATATATATATATATATATATATATATATATATATATATATATATATTTATTTATACATCTACATATATATATATATATATATATATATATATATATATATATATATATATATATATATATATATATATATATATATATATATATATATATATATATATATATATATATACGAAATTTGATAAAGTAGGTGGAATGATCCTGAAGATGTATTTTAAATGATGACCGTCCGCGAAAATAGGATATTGTTCAGTAAACATGAGGTGTCACGAACGAGTTTTGTTTTTTCTTTTTTGTTTTCTTTTTTTCTGTTATTTGAGAAAGCTTTCCAACTTGAGAGAAGAAATTCCACGAATGAATTTTGGAAGATAAGTAGTAGTTGTCAGGAAGGTATTGTAAGGATGTTAACGTGTTCGGATGAGCAGCTCTGTGGAAAACAAAATAAGATGCGATACAGAACTTTCGTGGAAATGAAGCAGGATTTATGTAAAGTTTTCTAAGAAAAAAAGAAATAAATCAATCGAAATGACTAGAAATTGGAGAGGAATTTCAAGGAAAGGTAAATCAGAATTCTACATCCTTCACGAATCGATCACAACGATTTTATTTCTAAATGTCATCATTTCACCGCAATTACCGCGAAAGATGGAATAAGAAAACAAAATGAAGTTATTCAGACGTGTTTATCTGGTTTGGTTGGTTTTTGTTGCAATAGAAATCATGTTCACGAATGCCTCGTTTTAACAAACTAGTAACGTCGTGGAGGTTATTAAAAGAAGTGCTGTGGTTGTAATTAAAAACTTATTGTCACATTAATGAAAACCAGTCTCACTTTGAAAACAATGGAAAGTTAGCGTTGTTGGTCTTTCCTCAGTTATTTGCAGACACATTCTCGGCGTCAATTGTGTGGTGGATTAGTTACTCAGTATGGAAAAAATAATTATATTACAACCGAAATGAAGCCTCGGATGACAATACAAAAACGTTGAATTATAAACGCGTAATTGAAAGCAGCCGAGATGGGCGTTTGTGTGTGGCAGAAAGTGAATGTTGAATAAGTGAAATAAGAATTCCTTCCGTTTTCCATGACTTTTGAAATATCGATACTTCAAGAGGAGAATTTTGGTCTTCTTTCTTTATTTTCTTTATTCCTTGGCACGCTTCCATTATGTCTGGGCTATATAAGGTCACTATGTTGGCCGTCCCAAATTTCCCTTCTTGAAAATAGTTGAAAACTATTGCAGATGTTCTCTTATGGAGATGAAAGTGGGATACTGACACGTATCTTCGCGTAAGTGATGGATTTTCAATAATTTTAATAATTTCCAGGTCATTTCCATTCTTATTCTTAACAATTAAACTAAGAGATTCAGTTCACTCTCGACGTGGTTCGGAAGCCACGTAAAGCCGTTGGTCCCGTTGCTGAATAACCACTGGTTCCATGCAACGTAAAAACACCATACAAACAAACAAGACTTGTCTCTCTCCTCTCTCCCTCCTCTCTCTCTCTCTCTCTCTCTCTCTCTCTCTCTCTCATTAAGAGGTTCCGTCAAAAAAACTCCCTGCAATAAGGCAAAAAACGTTGCATAAAAACTGATGATTTGATAATATATCATTCTGGAAATTAAGCATTGAAATTTGATAGCATTTATTTGCGTCTTAATTGTCAGTCATAATAGAATTATGTGTTGATATAACTGAATACTTAGTTATGGATTCACAGACTTGGAAATAGGCCTAGTACGAAAAAGAGACCCGAAAAGTTGGTTGAAATGTATATCGCTTGAAGATTTTAATCAGTACTTATTTTTCTAGCACCATATCTCTTCATTTAAACAGACACGAACCAAATAAAGTCATTATACCCTTATATATTGAGGTAAAAACTCAAATATGATATTTATGATTTAACACGAGGCTGATTGACTTATGATTAGCTTCACTCTAATGAGACGTTAGAGTCTTTTCAAATTGCTTGAGTTAGAAGAAAGCTAGCTGTCTGTGTGTAAAAGATTTTTTCTTTCTCTGTGGGTAAAACTTGAAGTTCGTTATCTCAAGTGGGCAATGCATTTATAAGTAAAGATTTTAAATCTCAAGCAGACGAGAAATGTAATTTACGATTCGTTGATTGCTCAACAAACAAAACAGTTTGTGATAAAGCCCACTCCAAGAGAAACTCTGGGAAATAAGAAAAAGAGAGAAATAGAATTAGGATGTATTGTCAGTATGAAATTATTGTTACTGGTGTTGCAATATCATGAAAATTGACGGAGGTGGAAACTCAAGGTATTGTCCCTAGGCACTTGACCATCTTGAAACTCAGTCTAAGGTGCACTTAGTCTACATAATTCTGTAAGGAGAGAGGCCAAACTTGACAAACGACATAGACTTTCGATTGCACACAAAAATATATATATAGGCTGAAGTACATGCTGTGTTGTTATTAGAATTATTGATAAATAAATGATGCCGAACGCTCTCTCACAGAGTAGAAAGACCAGCTTTGATAACGGATATGAATAGATAAGCTGAAGCTATAAATAACGGTCAGTGCATAACAATGGACACCCCTGTTTAGCAGCTCTCATTCTGTTGGGACACTTTGGAGTCCGGCTTAGCCGAGTAACCTTGTCCAATCCCCATTCAATAAAAGTCACACAAAAGCCGTGGGGATAATCAACAATGGGCGGCTTGGCGAATTCTACTTCTCCATCCTCCGGCCCCTTATTCACCTGCGGTTTAATATCGTGAAATAGGATCACCTTGATTGCACGGGCCAAGATCCGAAAGGATAAGATAAGTATGCGTGTGTGTGTGTGTCAGAGAGAGAGAGAGAGAGAGAGAGAGAGAGAATTCGGTACTTTTCCAATAAGGAGCTCTGATTTGGTTCCAGCTATCAGTTTGCCATCAAGATTTACTGAAAAACAATGAACGGAATTTTTCTCAAACTTTTGTGAAGTTGCACAATGTTTCAGAGAATAATTGATTTAGTTTTTGTGCGGCTGAGAGCTTGGACTTTTTGTAAAGAATTTTTTCATTGTTCAGTCCTTGTTATTGGCACCAAGGGGTATTTAATTATATATATATTATTTCTTAGTATGATGGAATGAAAAGTAAATGATGCAGTGTATGAATAATTAATTAATTGCAGCCTAGGATCTGGAAAGAAGGTAAAAGCGACGGAAGTTTTGAGTAACTGTGCTGATTACATGTAATTAATATTAAAAAACCGTAAGTCGACGTAATTTAGTCAGTATGCTAATCGCTATGTCTTAGGTTTGTGATATTTTGCTCTCTTTTCTAGTAAATCTCTATTTATTTTGTTGCATATTATAATCTATTTAAGTACGTTTATGTGTTTTGACAACACAAATGGACGGAAACCCTGTGGAATAATGCAAGACAGTGCATCTGCGTATTTAAGAAACTCGAGAGGAAGTAATTGTTAATGTTATAACGAAAGATGGATAGGAAAGGATAAGCTTGTGTGTGTGTAAAAAAAGAAAGTAAGAAAATTACTGGATTATTATTTTTAATTATTTGTATTTATTATGAGTGACTGATAGAGAGAAGTAAACAGATTGTGCGTCACTGTGCACAGTTGAGAGAGAGAGAGAGAGAGAGAGAGAGAGAGAGAGAGAGAGAGAGCGCCTTTAACCTCCTCTCCCCGTCAGTCGTGAACGAAATGTTCCTTTTATGCATATGCTCATATCCTTCAGGGTAAAGAACATTATGCTTAACAAGCTAACACATCATCGGGAAGTTTAATCCATTCCGTACCTAAGGATGTCCAGTACGCGACTTGGATTAACGAGCGCAGACTAGAGTTCATTCCGGGCTGCCCTTGATGTCCCAAATGATTGACAATCTGTCAGCTATTAATGCTTGTTAAAGAGGTGTTGATAGCCGAAGTTGATCTATAAGGCTTCGAACGAAGACGTATGGCGTTGTACGCTGAGAATGGACAGGCATTTTGATCGATTTCTTATCCGGGTTACACTGTCTAATGCTAGAATGAAAGTAGGAGGAGAACACTGATTGGGTTCCGTACAAAAACACTGACGGGAAATATCTCGGGTGAATATGACGACACGTTCTCAGAATAGCATTCTCCCCATAGGGAGGTAGCGCCGTCAATGCACCTCACGGGATCCACTGTAGGCATTACTAAAGGTTTTTTGCAGCGCCCCTTCGGCCCCTAGCTGCAACCCTTTTCATTCCTTTTACTGTACCTCCATTCATATTATTTCATCGTGCTATCCATTCTCCTCTGACAATGATTTCGTAGTGCAACTGCTAGGTTTTCGTCCTTTTTCATCTTTCAAACCTATACCTACTCTCAATTTTCTTTCCAGCGCTGAATGACTTCGTAGGTCCAGTGCTTGGCCTTTGGCCTAGACTCTTTATTCCATTCCATCCCACTCAGAGTAGCATTCGAGAATGAAAATCGAAGCGTGTCCGATAGGTTAGAGGCGAAGGGGGGGGGGGGGGGGGGGGGTTGTGCTCAACCAACGAATAACAAGTTAACAACTTTTAGTTTATGTACAACGTCGGAAAACAAAAAATATGGGAATCATTATAAAATTTCAAACAATATTTATTTCTATTATTTTCTATGCCGGCACGTTGAAAGCAAACAAAATATGAATATTAATTTCTTTGTTTATTTATCTGTTAAATCTTTGTCCAAGAACGTCGGAGAAGAGCCTTGTCCCACCGCTGAGTGATAAACGATAATTGACAGCTCAGATGTACGACATTTTGTTTTACCTCTTAACGGATGCTGCGATCGCCTCTTGCTCTCTGATGCTGCTGCTGCTGCTGTTGCTGCTGCAGGGATGTTCACCGAGATGAATCGTAGCATCACGAGCCTTCTTATCTTCAGAATTCACTGACAGGTTAGATACCCACCTTCTCTCTCTCTCTCTCTCTCTCTCTCTCTCTCTCTCTCTCTCTCTCCTCTCTGTAGTTATCACATGACTTCAGTTCCAGCAGGCTGTATTCGTCATGATGAGGGTCACTTGGAAATGACACATCACTATGAACATCGACATTACCAAAAGACTTTTCCCTTACATTTACAAAATAACTTCGCCTGAAATTCTTGCTGGTGGTGAAACCTGAAATATCTAGTGACAAGGAGGTATAAGTAATTAAAATTTTCCAAAGTTATTTTGCTCGTTAAAGTGGTCAAGTATTGAAGTTCCGACTGTCTGATAGCCTGACCTAGGGTCATGACCTGACCTTGGTGTTCTAGAGGCTGCGTCCTGTAATTAATTACACGAAGTCGTTACTCGGTACACAGTAGGTCACATAGCCTCATGGCACTCCGCTATCTATTTAACGATGCAATGCAGAACGATTTTTAGTATATTAGCCCAGGAGATACGAGCTGAACTCCCAAGACACTATCTTCATTGTATTATTAAGCTCAAAGGATAAGTTACAGCCTTTTCTCAGTGGGTGGGTGAAGAATTGTGAGGTAAGGAACCTTATTAGGGTTGGGCACCACAAGGAGTCAAGACTACCGGTGAACCGCCGGAAGAATATGAACAGTTTGTCCCTCATGGAAGCTGATTTGGAACTGGAGAAATCGAAAATTATTTTGTGCTAGTAGTAACAGACAAAATAAAAGCTGGTGGACTGTATTGCGGGAATGCTCGGTTAGAACAGTATTTCTGTGATAGCTTACTTATTTTTCAGGGCATGCATCAATTATATATTTATGTCTAATATGCATATATACTCTTTGGTGTGAGCTTCCTCTGCAAGTTTGTGGCATTTGCTTGTTCCATTAGATAGTATGCAGGTAGTAATAATAATAATAATAATAACTGATATGCTTACCACCGCAGTCTTAGTCCTCTGAATTCAATCCGGTAGGAACGAAGCCTCCAAAACCACATTCATGAGTATCGGACAGAGCCAAACTTTCCATCGAAAGTTCCTCACGGAGCCTCTTCACTCAACATAAGCGTCCACCGAATTTAACGGCGCAATTTAAATGTAGATTGCAGTGTTTGAAAGGCTGGCACATCCAAAAGGGTTGTAGTGATACGAGGTGGGCAGAGGAGACCCGGCGATGATTTGCATACATTTGGGAAGTTTGGGAGGCAGGATATCTCCTGTTATGGGCTGTCGTTTCTTATGTGAATAGCTGATCGGACAGGCCGAGTTAAACTGTATTCCTTGTCACTGTGGGAAGCCAATGAGCTTTATGGGATGAATGAGCTCCTGAATGGAAGTGCATAGTTATCCACAATGAAAAAAAAGGATATATATATATGTGTGTGTGTTCTTAAAAAATCACACTAGATGCACGTGACTTCATTAAATAAGCGAATGCCACAGGAAAATGATAGGCAGAAATCCAAGCTCTTTCGTCCTTACTAAGACATTGTCAAGGAACAAATGAAATACAGTTGGGAAGAAAATTACCAGGTAAACAAGGGTAAATTTCTTTCCAACTGTATTTAATTTGTTCAGTGTCTTAGTAAAGACGAAAGCGCTTGGATTCCTGCCTATATATATATATATATATATATATATATATATATATATATATATATATATATATATATATATATAATATTTTATTTATATATATATTTAAATACATATATATTATATATAAATGTAATATATAAATGAATATAATATGTGTGTATATATATATATATATATATATATATATATATATATATATATATATTAATTATATCTATATATATATATATATATATATATATTATATTATATAGGCAGAAATTCAAGGCGCTCTTTCGTCTTTTACTAAGACATTGAACAAATGAAATACAGTTGGAAAAGGAAGCTTTACCCTTGTTTACCTGGTAACTTTCTTTCCAACTGTATTTCATTTGTTCCTTGACAATGTCTTAGTAAGGCGACGAAAGAGCTTGGATTTCTGCCTATCATTTTCCCGTGGCATTCGCTTATTTAATGAAGTCACGTGCATCTAGTGTGATTTTTTAACAGACACACACACCACACACACATATATATATATTTTTTTTTCATTGTAGATAACTATGCACTTCCATTCAGGAAGCTCATTCATCCCATAAAGCTCATTGGCTTCCCACAGTGAAAAGGAATACAGTTTAACTCAGGTCGGTCCGATCAGCCATTCACAAAAGAGACGACAGCCCATAACAGGAGATATATATATATATATATATATATATATATAATATATATATATATATATATATATATATTATATATATTATGTGGATACGAGGTTGTGCCATTCCGGTAAATATAGCGAGACCAACTGGGATGCCGTCGTAATGACCGTGATCATCACCACGTCGTTCAAGAGCTTCACAGTATGTTGGTACAAGACATCATTTGTTATGACACCCTGTTTAGCCAGGTACACTCCTACCTGCAATTAGCTAACAGCGGCACGTAGTTACCTCGCTACCCGAGGCTGAAGTTCTCCGGACGCGCGTTTTCTCTCATTTTTCAGCCTCCTATTGACGACGATTACTCATGTTGCTATCACCTTCGCGCTGTCAGCTCTTCGTTCCTGTCACCTCGGTGCTATCACTTGTTTTGTTATCACCTCTTTCTTTCTCTTTCGGTGCCGTCGCGTATCTGTTTTCATCATTTTGCTGTCATCACCTGCACGTCACTTTTGTGCCTTTGCTCTCGCCTTTGTGCTACGTTCTTTTTTTTTTATTGTCGTATCTCTTTACTATGAGTTTTGTTGTTGCTGCCATCAACTTTTTCTAGCACGTTTTCGTCTCCATCGCTCCCTTGGTATCACATGTGCTGTTTTTTTTTCTTCTTTTTTTTTTTTTTATCATCTTATTATATTAGTCTCAACTCTTAGCATTTAACCTTTGCTGCGGTAACTTTTATGGTGTGGCATTTTCTCTGGAACTTTTTAATAATTATCAACGCTTTCCTACATATTCTTTACTATATGTGTTATCATTAGCTCTTCCTTTGCCCATAGTCACTGTTATAATCATTTTTTTTTTTCAATCGCTTCTTTGTCAGCATAGCCTCTCGTACAGATTTGTAAATACATTTTGCCTGGGATGAGACATTCGCTGATCTAAGATAAAATGAGTTCTGAAACTGTTTAATGTTTTCGACAACGCTTTTTAATTTTTCATTAACATCGTGATGAGAGAAAATACCCCTAATGCCCTATGCCCGGCAGTATAAAGGAAGTGCTTATGCTCTCGGCTCATTTTTCATTTTCTTCCCCTTTCCCTTGTACCCTTAAAAGGAAGAGAAATCCCGAGTCTCGACTACATTGGAAGTGCTTTAACGCTGACGGTTTACACATTGTACGCTCCCGATGTCCGCACCTTCTCGTTTCACCTAGAAAGGCCAGTTGAACGAAAACTAATTACTATATACCAGGTGAACGAAACCTTAGTGACGTGAGTAGTCGCTGCGTGCACTGAATAAACAAGACAATGCGGTTAGATTGCCAGTCCCATCGACCTCTGAATTAAAAACGATAGTTAAAATTAGTGGATAAATGAGAGTAGTATTTATTGAATGAAGTTGGATTTAGCAGATTTCCTGATCGATGGAAGATGAACGATACACGCGACTGGGTTTGATTACGGTCATCAGATGGACAGTGCCATATTCTGGATGGTGATTTTTAGGGCAAGACACAAAACAAAACAAAAAATGTAACATGAAACTCAGAAGCGGCCCATGAAACTCTCAGCCACAGCTTGGTGGTGGCCTGTGTTGTTGGCACTTATAGCGGTGCCAGATGCACGATCATGGCTGGCGTTAGCCTTAAATAAAATTTTAAAAACTACTAAGGCTAGTAGGCTGTAATTTGGTATGTTTGATGCTTTGAAGGTGGATGATCAACATAGCAATTTGCAGCCCTCTAGCCTCGGTAGTCTTTAAGATCTGAGAGCGGACAGAAAAAGTGCGAACGGACAGACAAAGCATCTCAATAGTCGTCTTTTACAGAAAACTAGACTGAGTAAAGTGTCAGACGGTCACTTTAAGCGAAACTACTAGTCCTCACATCTTCATGGACAAAAGAACTACAGAAAAAAAAAAAAGAAACTCGCTTTTAAATCAGATAAACTACACCGCTTAAACTAAAAACTGCCAGGTCACCAAAGGTAAGACCAGTCTTTTACATCTTGATTTCGGTCCCCCTTTTGAGAAATGACCGTCCGCATACCTTGGCCCGCCTCCGCTATTGGCGGCCGGAATACGAAAACAACAACCTACGCAAGTTGTCAGCGCTGAGGTTCTGCGTCAGAGTTGCTCGTAATGTCGGAGGAATCTATCCGATAAGTATGGTTTATTTAACTATACCTTTATTTATTTTGGTCTTTAAAGTCATTGGGAGAGCTGACACTTTTGTTCGTATTCTATCCAATTTATTATTTTCTATTTTGAAGCCCTTGGCTCAAAGTGGCCTCTTTTCTTTACAAACCTTTAAAGTTTATTGGAGTTTCTATTGTTTTTATTTGATAATTATGTATTTAAAGTAAGATTATGTAATGAAAGCAGTGTGTGAGAACGCAGAACAGGTGCGTAATACATTGCTTTGACCGAATTGCATTCTCACGTAAAATCCTTGAATGATTTTGCGTTTTAGTTGCGGCTTATTAAATACATTAGTTCAGTCATTCAGTAAACCAGTTGTGGAACTGGTTGTAAGCGTACCTAGCGTGGTGTCATCATTACACATTTCTAAAACAATTCAATGATTGCTGTTCTAAACCGTTGAAGCCTTGTGAAACTCAACCAAAGTAGAAGAAACAGGATTAAATATATATATATATATATATATATATATATATATATATATATATATATATATATATATGAATAACTTGATCACGAATTATATAAAACAAAACGTGATGCTATATATAAATAAAGATTTTTTTTGCCACGAAGGAAAAAATGAAAAAGCGAGATAGCCAAGTACTTACTAAGGTCCATTTCGACAGGACGAAAGTACTTGGCTATCTCGCTTTTTCATTTTTTCCTTCGTGTCAAAAAACCTTTACTTATATATATATATATATATATATATATATATATATATATATATATTATATATATATATTATATATATATATACATATATATATGCGTATATATCAAATATACATATACATATATAATGTAAATATATATGTGTATATTAAATGTTTGTATATTTTATTCATTTCAATAAAAAGTCCACGCCTACTTGAAGAGATCAAGTTGCTAAGTTCATTCCCATGCATAGGGTGCTGCCGGATGGCCAATAGTTGCCCGCACCTTAGTATGATCTCAGCGCTAAAATGCTTCACTTGAGCACTACAGGACCATAACCCCTCCCCCACCCCCCTCCCCCTCCCCCTCCCACCCCCACCCCCACCCCCATCACATCAACAAAAAAAAGGTAGCTGAATGAGAAAGATGTTTACTCGATACTATGAGGAATATTGAACAATACAGTATACTGAGCAGATGCCGATTACTCTACTCCAACATCTAATTACCTAATTGGTCAAATATGGTCGGCTTTTAAAATTGCAGCTTTCTTTTACCATCGTCTGAAAATAGATTCTATATGAGACTTAGGCATTGAGTGTTCGCCTCTATTTTCAATGGTCGGCAATTCACATCCCTCACCCTCCCCCCCAAGTAAGAAGTTATTGGCAGGATCCTTTTGCACTATATAATCTATTATAATATATGTATATGTATATATTATATATTTATAAACATAAATACATAGTACATTCGCACCACCCTAGGTGAACACTTTCTCTATATTTCCCTTTGTTAGTTGCTAATGTCTCTTTCCTTACTGAACTCCGGGAATTAAGTATTACACCGAATATAGCCGTTCTATGCATTATATTACAAAGTGTGACAGATTGACCAAGTGCCTTTAGAGTACAGTTATAAGAGGGACCATTAGTTCTCTGTCTGTACGCCCTATAAGATCTTGCCATCTAGGAAGAGTGGCCTGTATCTCATCGTATAGCACAAGTACTCTGATTTTCATCTTAATGCGCTCTTGTGTAGGAGACTCGTTATCTTTAAAGCAATTAATGTTTATCTAAAACTCATAAACCAAACCTCGGTAATCTATGAGTAATTGGGAATCATTTCATGTTGTTTGCCCTCATGCTTATCAGATCGTATGCATATGGATGGTGACTCCAGATGGCCAGCGAGCATTTTTGAGTATCGTTTTACTTTGCTGTTAATGTTTTTGTGGGACTGGAAGCATTTTCTTACTCTAGGAAAAACAACTTAGTGTGAAAAAATATCTAGGATTTGGAGAATTTTGTGCAGTTTATAAATAGCAATTTTAAATTCCGAAGGGACACCTTTTAGGGCTCAAAAAATGTAAAGGATATAAAAAAAATGCTTTATAAAACTCAGTTAAACAAGGAACACTTAAAATAAAACTGATAGATTTTAGATACAATTTCCTTCGGTTTAAATTAATGAAAAATTTTTAGATTTATAAAAAAAAAAATGACCCGGTGTTAACAAAACCTAATATATTTTATTTTCCCGATACCTGTTCATGAGGTTAAGAATTATTTCTTCTGTACTTTTTCACGAGCAAAATCTCTTTGTATTTTCTCCTTTCATTATCTTTTCATAAATTTGAAAAAATATTTTATCTATTTCTTTTCTTTTAGTCAATTGCTTTCCCTAAAGGTCACTGACCTGTGTGAGACGAAAGTGTAACTCCGACAGGAGGGAAGAGCTTGAAGAAGATCAAAATTGACTGGAAAACGTTTTGACCTGAAGGCTCGTCGCACCTGAGCCCATTTTTCCCTCACCATCCAGGGAGATAGATATTAGTGCCCGTTGTTTCCGCTGGCCAGAACGCAATTGCTGATCCCGTCGCAATTTCTATCGAAGTAATATTGATCTCAATAGACATAAACATTGATCTTAATAAAAATAAACATCGCTCTTGGTGAAAAATACGATTGCCCCGACGATAAAAACAAACTGTTTATTATCGGCATTTCGGGCGTCTTGAAATTAACAGAGGTTTTATGAGAGATAATTGAAGTGATATCCGTTTCGCATCTGTGTTTAGGCATCGATTATTCCAGGCAAACATTTATTTCGGGAGTGATTGGAGCGTTTTTCCAACTAGCAATGACGTCATTAGATGATAACGCATTGTTATCTTCTTGGGAAATAGTTGAGGCGGTCACGTGAGTCAGCATATATATTATATATATAATATATATATATATATATATATATATATATATATATATATATAATATATATATATATATATATATATATACTATATATATATATATATTTGTTTGTGTTGTGGTGTGTGTGTGTGTGTTTTATATATATATATATTCTCATTTATATCTATATATATATAATATATATATAATATATATATACAATATATATATAGATATTTATATATAAGATTATATATTTGCTCTTCTTCTCATAATATTCTACGGATTCCAAAATACAAGGATAAAATACAAGTTCTAAAAATAATTTGTGAAAGGAGGTAGTGTTGTACTTGTGAAAGCACATCATAATATACTCTGCATTTTCAGAATAAAAGTTAAAAATAATTTTTATTTTAAGAGTCTTGTAGACGTCTTTCTACAACAGTTATGAACAGGTGTGATCCAGGTATCTTTCCTAGTAGACCCACACGTGGGAGGTCAGCGGGTTGACTACTATTAGTAAACGTGCAGACGGTGCTGCCATCTGTTGCTGTAGTAAAAAAAAATTAAAAAAATTCTAATGGAACGGTGGTTTAAGGCTGTAATGTACTTTGATAAGGAAATTGAAAATTGCTCCACACGTTAATCCCTTGTTTGAAAGGAATAGTGGAAGTTGTGGTAACCTGAAATTATTGAAGGTAAAAGAACGAAAGCTTTAATTAACGGAAGTAAACAAAGCTGAAATAACGTGTCTGTCACTGAGTAAACATGGATGTTCAGCAATAGTGGAAAAGCATATGGCGAAGACAAAACTGAAAAAAAGGGAGAGAGAGAGAGAGAGAGAGAGATGAAGTCTGGGAATGTTAACAGATATAAAAAAAGTATGAAAAATATCAGTAATAGTTGGGTAACAAAATGAGTGAGAGAAAAAGAGAGGAACAGAAGAAAAGTAGGATTGACTGATTAAATGTTGAATGGCAGACAAACTCAATAAGAGAAAGTTAAGAGACATCTGGTGATGGTGAAATCAAGCGTTAGTGAGAAACGATGAAGGAATTAAAATATACCTGTGGAAAAAAATTGCAGTAAATGAATAAAGAATATATCACCCGGTGGATGATTAGCTTTGGGATGCTGCTATGCAGCAGAGGGAGAGGAAATGGTGACAAACAGATGAAAGAGAAATGAAGGAATCTAAGAAAGACAGGATTGGATGAGTAATTAGAAATGACAATAGGGAGAGAAAGTTGTAAATAGCTGTAAATATGGTTACATGGTTATTTTGGAACATTAGAAATGGCTTGGGGGGCCAGAATGCAAGTTTAATCATCTGTTTTGTTAGAGGGATAATCGCTTTACAGTAATTGATAACGACACAAAGATGAAAATATTGAAGATGTCTAAGAATAATGACGACAGTGCTGCTAAGGAAGGTCGAAAAGGTTTTTCGTTTTTAACCAGGATGAAGGGTTAGGCTTGTGGGAGAGGATTGGGAGGGGTGTTGTGGGAGAAGGAGGTTGGAATGGAAGAGGTTAGCTGCCGGTTGAAAGGTTGAGCGAGGTTACTGCATCTTTTAGAATGGGCGGGGTGAGAGTCCCCTCTCTGGCGGAGGAGGTGAGGAGAAAGTTGACCTCTTAGCACCGTGTCAAAGATAGGGTGAGATACTCTCCGGTCTGGCCCAGGGAGGACGAGAGGGAGGCAGTGAGTTTGACCACCGTCTTTTCAGTTATGTTCCTCTGCCTTTTTTAGTTTTCTGTTAAAACTATCTTGTCGGCTTTGTCTGTCCGTCCGTCCTCAGATAACTACTGAGGCTAGAGAGCTGCAAATTGGTATGTTGATGCTCCACCCTCCAATCATCAAACATACCAAATTGTGGCCCTCTAGCCTCAGTAGTTTTGATGGTATATAAGGTTAAAGTTAGGCATGATCGTGCGTCCGTCATCGCAATAAGTGCCCCAGCAACGCAGGCCACCAACGGGCTGTAGCTGAAAGTTTTATGGGTCGCGGCTGAGAGTTTCATGGGCACTTCTTACAGTTTCATGCAGCTTTATACGATGTACAGATCATTCGATTGCGCCTAAGAAACTTCGGCGCATTTTTTGCTTATTTTCATCGTCTTTAATGTGTGCTTTTGTTTTCCTTTCCTTCCGCTTCTGCCATTTTCCTTTGAGCTGCTTTCCAGTCTACGCGTCTTTGTCTTTTTCTTTGCTTATCTGCCTTCTCCCATCTTCTTCCTTGTCTTATGACTCGAAGCTGTAGGGTCTTTTGACTGCATTATTTAGCATAAATGAGATTCTAGAGTTGATAGTAAAGTTGTTGCCGGTCCAACATACTCTCTCTCTCTCTCTCTCTCTCTCTCTCTCTCTCTCTCTATGGCTCCCACTTGACCTTATCGCAAACCTAATGAGGTAGAAATAATTCTTAAGTACTAATCAGGACATTGCATCTCTCTCGTTTTCTGTGTGCGAGTGTGTGTGTGTGTGTGTGTAACACACACACATTTATATATGTATGTCTATATATACCCACACTTTATCGTTAACCTAATGAGGTAGAATTAACACTTTAGTACTAATTAGAAAAGTACGTCTCTCTCTCTCTCTCTCTCTCTCTCTCTCTCTCTCTCTATATCTATATATATATATATATATAGATATCTATATATGTTGTGTGTGTGTTTTGTGTGTGTGTGTGTGTGTATGTGTATAACACACACACACATGTTTGTATGTATATATACCCACACACCGTTAACCTAATGAAGTAGAATTAACACTTTTCACTTTAGTACTGATGAGAAGAGTGCGTCTCTCTCTCTCTCTCTCTCTCTCTCTCTCTCTCTCTCTCTCTCTCTGGATTTTATTTGACGTTTTTTTAAGCTTAATGAGGCAGATGTAATTGTTCTTTGTTAATCAGGTCATTGCAAATGAGATTAAACCGCCGCACTTTTTTTTTTTTTTTTTTTTTTTTTGCAGTGAACGGACCTGATTCTGGTCGCCACGCCCAGCTGTATTATAAATATTTGCTCTTGGTTTTTAGCCATATGCCGTAGTGGTTGGAAAAGACAGTGAAACTCTCAACAAATAATCCAAAAGTATTCAATTGAAAAACTGGTAACAATCAAGAGCAAAAAACAGAACGAAACGTATTACTTTTCTTTCTGTTTGTAATAGTCTACCGAAAATAGGTTTCTCGTCTAGTTTTGCCGTTGTACTGTCCGGGGCAGATGCGCAAATTCCTGAGATGCATGCTAGTATTGCACCAGCCCCGGTTTTTATTCCCATGCCCTTAATTTGGGCGTGTGAAACATAATGAGATTATATATTTTCAAAGAACAATATCTATGGGTAGTTTTTCAAGATATGGCGTTCCGCTCTTTTTTAGGGAACGGTCCCAATAGCATATTAACAAACTGTAACCGAGTACCGACCCTTCCCTGAAAAAGCGGGACGCCATATCTCAAAAATTAGCCCTAGAATTTTCTTGAAAATAATCTCATTATGTTTCCCACACCAAATGAACTAATGGGGAATTTATCTTTGAATTAATCCTAACTTAACCCAACCTAACCTAACCTAAGCTAACCTAGGGACGTAAAAAACCAGGGGCTGGTGCAATACTAGTATACATCTCGGGAATTTGCGTCCGAGGCCAGCTTCTCTCATCCTTGTTCTTTAGAATACCCAAGCTTTGCGGCAACGTCCTTCAATTTGGGTCTTCTTTTCTTGACCATATCTTATATCACTGTTATTTTCGTAGGGTTGCCAGTCTTGATAGTGATTTCCGAAGACCAGTGATTGTGTAATTATAGTATTGGATGTTATAGTTACTTTACTTGCGCTGTGGCTCCTTATTTGAAGATTTCAGTAAACAGGTTAAACAATCGGGATACACAAAAGGCAAATAATTACACTTTTTGGAAGGTATCCTCTTTTTTTTCTTTTTTTTTTAAAGAAAATTCCACCTGGTGAAAACAGACGGTTTGAAGTGGAAATTGTCTTGTAATTTTTGGCTCTAAAGATGAATCCGATGATTTTACGAGAAATTGTTTTAACCTTTGAAATCCCATAGAATTTCCTTTAAATTGAGGTTCTGACCCTATCGAGTGTCGTGCATATAACCGCACCTCTTTTTCCAAAGACCACTTTCCTGAGTCATCTTCCTCATTCTGTTTGATCAACTCCTCCTACTTCATATTTTCCTTTCCAAATTTTTTCCTCCCATCCTCCTCCCCCTCCTCTTCCTCCTCCTCCTCCTCCTCCTCCTCCACCTTTATATCCTCTCCATCCATTTTTATTCGTTCTCTGTTTTCTCTCTTATTTATAATCGCATCTTCTACCTCGTCATCCTCTCGTCATCCACTGCTCCTCCTCCTGTTTCACCGTCACCTCCTCCTTCTCCTCCTCCTCCACCATGGAGCACTCCAACCCTTTCCTCTGAGTCATAATTGTGATGGGGAGATCAGATTGTGGTTTTCCTCAAGGCGCGTGATTGATTTTTCCCGCAATTTGATGGCGTGATACCCCGGATGTGGCAATATTGACTCCATTGTTGTGCTTTTATCGCCTTTAAAAGGCGGTCCTTTGATTCTCTTGATTTATGGCTGGCTCTATTTTTCTATTTCCTTTTTTGTTCAAGCTTTTATGTACTGTAATGTTCGAATCTTCAAGACGTTTTTTTTTTACTGGCGTTTAAAGTAGGAGTTAGGAGATAGGTGTTATTCTTTTATTCACTATAGTTATAGGACTGTCTTTAAATTTCTTTAACAGGTTAATTTAGCTGTTTTTCTGTTTCTTTAATATGCATTATGCATATAAAGATTCAGTGGCGTACACTTTATGTCCTGTATAACAGACGTGACCAAGAAACCCTATAGGTGAATATCACGGCCAGATGTGTTTCCAACACTTATTCGGTTGCTGATGAATAACCACGTATCATTTCCTACCAGATTTTCTGAACGAGTGGTTTAGAGTAACCTTACTTTTAGGGTAAGATTGCTTAAGAGTGCAGCATCGGCTCTTGCTCTTATGGCACCAAGCAGTCGCCCAGGTAAAGCATTTCTTTTGCGTTTCATCACCAACATTTTGTTGAGCAATGCATTTCAGACCTTGAGACCACAAGGAACTAAAGTAGCTGGTGATGTCGTACTTAACAGAAGCGACCTACTTTCTCAGGAGATCGTAGAGCAGCGTAACCTTGACATTTTCTACAGGTTCATTACCATTAACGTTAATTAGATGAAATATTGTATAAATACACTAAGCAATTCCAATCTGTCAGGTATCGTTTGAATTTTAGACAGATTTCTTCGTAAAAAACTCGAGATACTCTTAAGATAAATCACTGGGTTGAAAACGGTAGCATAAGCTTAAACCATTTTTATTTATGAAAATGCTGCAGACAGAACAACTGGAGTACGAGCAATCCTTTACAAGGTTTTGCATCCTGAAGGATAGTCTAGGATTGAATTATTTTAACTTGGCAATAAACAAGTTTAAAACCTTCGAAAATGGTGGATCGTTGACCAAGTTTGGTCCTCATGAATCAAAAGTATTTTAAGCAGTAGAATAATCTGCGTGCCTTAATTCCAAAGGAAATGTTATTTTATTTAGAAATAAAAAATACGGCATTGAGGACTAGGTTCAGATCATTTTTGTGTTGGGTCATCAGAATGATAATCACGCTCATAATGTGTGGCGAACTCGACGGTCAACCGATTTAATCAGACTTTCATTACATTCCCATCCAGACTGCGGAATTTTCTGCCTTCTTCTGTTTCCTAAATCACTCTACCTGTTTTTTTTTTTTTTTTTTGTTTTTTTTTTTTTTTTTTTTTTTTTTTTTTTTTTTTTTTTTTTTTACTTGCAACCCAACGTTTCAAGTCGCTCCATTAAAAGAAAAAGTATTTTATCCACCTCAGCGAATTAACTTATGTGCCTATGGAATACAACCCTTATATTTTGGTAAATTTACGTTACTCAGCTCACGTTTATATTCGCGGAAAATGCTATCATTATTTTTTTCTTTTCAAATTTTTTATGGAAAAGTCAGTATTTTATTTTGAAATGCGCCAGTTTGGACTTAGAATAACTCAGTAACGGAAAGCCAGTGGAACGTGTTAAGTACCGTATGTGAATTTCTATGTGATATATCACTAGACAATGAACACTCGTAGCGAGCCAATCAGCAGCAAAGGGGCGGAGTCTATTTACTAGATAACGTCAGTTGGGAATACAGCGACTTTCGTTTGTTTTGCAATCGATGCGTTCACCTCATCCATCTTCACCTTTCTTTATCGTACTCCTTTCCCACGTCTCTCTCTCTCTCTCTCTCTCTCTCTCAAATCACATGTGGAGCCCTTTTTGTATGTTCAGATATAGTGCTTTTGAATATTTGCTCCTTAGGTAATACGTCCGATCTGGTGCGACTCTGCATCTGTCCCTGTTACCTTATTACAGAATTATTTTCTCTCTCTCTCTCTCTCTCTCTCTCTCTCTCTCTCTCTCATACACACACAACTCGCGCACACACACACATTTGGTTTTCTCATTTACTTTCAAAATTGTGGTTTTGCTATTTTCTCTTTTTTCGTATTTTTCCGTGTTCTTCCTCTTAATCAAATATATCCTGATTTCCCTTTTCCACTTATCAATTCCTATTATCCTACTCTCTCTCTCTCTCTCTCTCTCTCTCTCTCTCTCTCTCTCTCTCTCTCTCTCTCTCTCTCTCTCTCATGTTTCTTTCTTATTTATTCACTTACATCTGTGCCCATCTTTTTTGGGGTATGGATTTCCTTTTATTGTTCTTTTTTCCTCTCTTTTTAGCTCCTCAGCATCTCATTCGGTTCCAATTCTTTCTCTTTCTTTTTCCATCTTTCCTTTTTCCAATTATCATTTTTTAAACATTTTTATTGTTCTTCATTGCTTTTTTTTCACCCTCACGTTATTCTCCTCTCCTCTATTCCGTTTACACATGGATCATGTTCGTTATTCCCATCCGGACGCCGTAATTATCAATTCTTCTTGTTGCAGATGTAGCCTTCATTACCCCTGCGAGAACAAAAACAAAAATGTTTCATCTCTCTTTCTCTCTCGCTCTCTGTCTCTCATTGGTTTTTGTTGCTCTTGATTATTACGGTGCACGGTACATTGCATCCTGTCAATTTGAGCAACATATCATTGCCATGTTGACGGCATGCAGTCGGTCTGCTTAGATAAGCCGATTTCTTCTCTCTCTCTCTCTCTCTCTCTCTCTCTCTCTCTCTCTCTCTCTCTCTCTCTGAACATGTAGGTTTTTGTTGTACTTTCAAGTTTTTCTGTCCAAATATACTTATTACTACATATTTGCTTAAGAATGGTTCTTTGTCTCCCTTTCTCATTGTACTGCTGTTGAATTTTTTTTATACATTTAAATATTTGTATGAATATTTTAAGAGAATAATTGGCAGTAATATTTCTCTCTCTCTCTCTCTCTCTCTCTCTCTCTCTCTCTCTCTCTCTCTCTCTCTCTCTCTCTCTCTCTCTCAACACGTTGGTTTTGCTGTAATTTTAAATGCATGACCATCCAGATTTACTTATATTTTCTTAGGATTGATTCTTTCTCTTTCATTTGTTGAATTTTATTGTACCTGTGAGTACATTATTAGAAAATTTTCTACAATAATTGAAAGCAAATTTCTCTCTCTCTCTCTCTCTCTCTCTCTCTCTCTCTCTCGGCGTCATGCCCTGTGCATCTGAAAGCACGCAGCACTGTCCTTAAAAGGAAATAGTTTTTCTTGCAGCTGAATCTCTAAATATCTTCAGAGCTTTCTCTCTCTCTCTCTCTCTCTCTCTCTCTCTCTCTCTCTCTCTCTGTGGTTCCCTTTCTCTCGCTTCTTTTCGGTTCAGCAAGCACCCATCTGAGTACCCTGGTTGCAGAGGTGAAGATTATAAAAAAAGAAGTATAAACACATTCCATTCATGCCTACCCCTTTGTGTTGTGGCTGCTACTTCTGCTACCACCCGCCATATAATACTAATGATAATAAGGATAATTAGTACCATTTCCTCATATTTATAATCAGTCATAATTCTTAAATTTGCCGCTGTTTTTAGATTAACGCTAACACAGTCGTAAACACATTTTTGCTTGAAGATAGAGCTAACAGATATCTGAAAAAGTATCAAATATTTGGAACCATAACGATATTGATAAACATTGCTTTTGAGCAGGCTTTCGAGAGCTTGTTTTGTAGATTTTAATATATCTAGACAGCAAAGTTATAATTTCTATGTTAGAATCAGTATTAGCAGTAAGTTAAGCAAAAATAATTAAGTTAAATAATTGCTTAGATGTTAATAGCGGTACCTATAAAAAGAAAGTACTTCCATTCGGTAATGTAATGTAAGACCTTTTTTATGCCGTAACTGAGCAGTGAAAATCTATATATCAAGTGGAAGCAAGGGAACATTACAGATTTGCAGAGGAGAGAGAGAGAGAGAGAGAGAGAGAGAGAGAGAGAGACTCAAATGCTCATTCCTTTTAATGCTAATTCTCATATGCAAATACTCATGATTACGCGATACCTGATTAATCCATGTAGTTAATTAGAGGATGAATAGGAAAATTATTACTTGATATTTTTCAATGGGTTGTAACTGGATTCCTCTATGAAGCTCTAAAAGACTAACTGGTGACCGTCTCCTGACCGGTCAACCCTTCCATATTAGCTAATTGTAACCGGTTACCAGTCTCTTGATTAAAGGAAACTGGTTATCCCTGTCCTGAGACCAAATGATAATCGTTGTCCATCTCTTCGAAACAAAAGGAAGATAAAAACTCCTTCAAATCATTCCCTCGAAACTAGTCAGTCTTGATTTAGCGATCAGAGGTATTTGCTATTCCAGTCGTGGCGTATGTGCTTCATTCTTTTCAAATATACTGGTGTCCAAAAGATGTTCACACACACACACACACACACACACACACACACACACACTTCTAATTAGATGCATTATAAAAAGTTAGAATATAGAGGTAGAGTTGCATATGGAAGCAACAGAAAAGTCAACAGATACTGCTGCATAGGCAGATCGTGAATCACATTTTTACTTATTCTTTTGGACAAAATCCCGTTTTGTTTAAAATGCTCTACAGAAGAACTGCCACTTGCAGTAGAGGCCTTCGAATTGAAAATATTAACGGAAATCAAATTGAATTATTTTAATGGTGATATTTCAAGATATAACCAATTCAGACTGAACACCTTCCTAGTTTTCTGTAAAAGACATCTATTGTGCCGGCTATGTCTGTCCCCCCTCAGATCTAAAAAAAAAACTACTGAGGCTAGATGGTTTCAAATTGGTATTTTGATCATCCATCCTCCAATCATCAAACATACCAAATTGCAACCTTCTAGCCTCAGTAGGTTTCATTTTATTTTAGGTTAAAGTTAGCCATGAATCGTGCATCAAGCATCGCTTCCGGGCCCATGGGAAGCACTCTCATTCTATCACATCTGGTGAGCAACTGGACAGCTGCCGGTCAAGTTCTATACAGCATTATACGTTGTACAGAAAACTCGATTGCGCCGAAGAAAGATCGGCGCATTTTTTACTTTTTCTTGTCTCCTTATATTCTTCTCTCGATCTCGAAATTGCCTCCCACCAATCGCCCAAGGTGTGAACTCGTACCAACGCCAGCTGGTTGTTATAGAAAAGGTTATGTACAGATTCCCAGTGAACTTGGGGACTCTACCCGTCTGGAGTCACCCCCCAAAAGGCGCATGATGAAAAAAATCAGTAAATTCTCGTGTAAAACTAGTTTTTCGATTGGAAATTTTTTTGCATCAGCATTTTTTAATCTAAGCACTTTTCTGTATCTTCCTTCCTTTCATATACTAACTGTAAATACCTGTGTTTTCATATACTAATGGTAAATACCTGTGTGTTCATATACTAATGGTAAATACCTGAGTTTTGATATAGTAACTGTAAATACCTGTGTTTTCATATACTAATGGTAAATACCTATCTTTTCATATACTAACTGTAAATTCCTGTGTTTTCATATTTTAACGGTAAATACCTGTGTTTTCATATACTAAAGGTAAATACCTGTTTTTCATATACTAACAGTAAATACCTGTGTTTTCATATACCAACGGTAAATACCTGTGTTTTCATAAAGTACCTGTGTTTTCATATATTAACTGTAAATACCTGTGTTTTCATATAGTAACAGTAAATACCTGTGTTTTCATATACTAACAGTAAATACCTGTGTTTTCATACGCTAACTGTAAATACCTGTGTTTTCATATACTAACTGTAAATACCTGTGTTTTCATATACTAATGGTAAATACCTGTGTTTTCATATACTAACTGTAAATACCTGTGTTTTCTTATACTAACTGTAAATACCTATGATTTCATATACTAATGGTAAATACCTGTGTTTTCATATACTAACTGTAAATACCTGTGTTTTCATATACTAACGGTAAATACCTGTGTTTTCATATTAAGGGTTAAAAATGGTTTTCATATACTAACTGTAAATATCTGTGTTTTCATATATTAACGGTAAATACCTGTGTTTTCATATACTAACTGTAAATACCTGTTTTCATATACTAACGGTAAATACCTGTGTTTTCATATACTAACGGTAAATACCTGTGTTTTCATATACTAACTGTAAATATCTGTGTTTTCATATACTAATGAAATAAAACTGTGTTTTCTATATATCTAACAGTAAATACCTGTGTTTTCATATACTAACAGTAAATACCTGTGTTTTCATATACTAACGGTAAATGCCTGTGTTTTCATATACTAACGGTAAATACCAGTGTTTTCATATACTAACAGTAAATACCTGTGTTTTCATATACTAACTGTAAATTCCTGTGTTTTCATATACTAACAGTAAATACCTGTGTTTTCATATACTAACGGTAAATACCTGTGTTTTCATATACTAACTGTAAATTCCTGTGTTTTCATATACTAACAGTAAATACCTGTGTTTCATATAACTAACGGTAAATACCTGTGTTTTCATATACTAACTGTAAAGTCCTGTATGTTTTGTTTCATATACTAACAGAATATACCAATGTGTTTTTGTTTTCATATACTAACAGTAAATACCTGTGTTTTCATATACTAACTGTAAATTCCTGTGTTTTCATATACTAACAGTAAATACCTGTGTTTTCATATACTAACGGTAAATACCTGTGTTTTCATATACTAACTGTAAATACCTGTTTTCATATACTAACGGTAAATACCTGTGTTTTCATTAAATACCTGTGTTTTCATATACTAACTGTAAATACCTGTGTTTTCATATACTTACTGTTAATACCTGTGGTTTCATATACTAACTGTAAATACCTGTGTTTTTATATACTAATGGTAAATACCTGTGTTTTTATATACTAACGGTAAATACCTGTGTTTTCATTAAATACCCGTGTTTTCATTACATACTAACCATGCATTATATGTATAATTGTATCTAATTTTCAAATTAATCTTTTTCCTTTATTCTCTGTTGGTATCCATATTTAATTTTTCTTCTTTTCAATATCCTAACTATAAATACCGTTTGTATTGTTGACTGAGCTCATTCTCTTTTTCTGCATATTAGTAATTTTTTACTAACAGTTTGTACCTCGCATTTCGTATTATAACATTTATTGCATTTTTGACTGAGCTCATTATATTATATCTTTTGGTTAACAATCTTCTCATTTCTTTTATCACTCCTGCTCCCACGTACGAAATGTAATTTGACCTCATCTGTTGAACCTTCGTAGCTGCACTCTATTTCTTGCTTCCTTTTAGGCATGTCTTCATTTTTACGACCCTTATACATTATTAACTGCATTAACCCTTCTCTGAAACGTCTTCTGTTTTCCTTTTTTCTTTTTATTCCTCGCTTCTTCCTTTTGTTTTCCTTTTTTTCTTTTTATTCCTCGCTTCTTCCTGAAGCAGCTGTGCTGACGACGCGAAATCTAAACAAGTCATTACAGCGTCGCAGTAATCACCTAGTTTACGACCCTTGCGATGCTTGTATCTCCGTGGATAATGTTTAGTAAGTATCACATAACGGCCGCCTCCACCTCCTGTCTCCTCCCAACATTACCTTCAACGCCCCCCGCCCCCGTCCCCTCCTCCTTGCAGTGCCTGCTTACCTCTCCCGATCCTAGATCCCCAAGTCCCCCAACCCTATAAAAGTAATACAGTTTGCTCATTCCGAGGAGTGTCATCTCCCTCCAGGACCCTACTTCCCTAAGGACTTCCTTACCCCCTTCCTACTCTTCCCCCGCCCGTCTACAGAGGACTGTTACCTTCCTCGTGACCCCTGCACATCTCCCCAATCTCGTTACCCTACCACCCTTCCCCCCCTCCAAAACTCGTCCCACCCACCCCATTCTTGCGACCGTCGGTCGCCTCTCGTTGTTGTCCCGGAACGAATTGTGAATGTGTGAGGTCGTTCTGCTGTATAGAGAAGGGGGGGAGATCCAGTGCTGGGGGTGGGGGTTTTTTTGGGGCGGCTAAGGTAGGAGGAGGAGCAGAAGAGGGTTGGTTGTTGGGCGGTTTAATAATCTGGTATGTGAGTCTTCATTGAAGAAAAATACATCATAAGTGAAATCATAAGTTTTATTTAATGATAAGGAGGCTGTAAAGAAAAAATAACGAATAAAGAAGTCTTAGATGAGGACGAAAGCTTTAAAAAAGTAGATGCGGACGCAAAAGGGAAAGAGGAATGGATTACTGAAAGAGGAAGGACCCCGTGGAAAGGAGAGAGATAAGAGGCTCTCAAGAGAAGAGATGCCTTGAAATAGGATTGGGAATGTTAAAACTGGAAGAAAGCCTTTACAAAAAGTGGAATAGAAGACTTGAGTAAGGAAAATGAAAAGATACAGAAGAAGGTACTTTAACAAATAAAAAGTGTGAGTCTTGAAAGAGGAATTTCTTCAACGGAGAAGTAGCGTCCCTAATATAAAAAAAATTTCTTATAAAAAAAATAGATATCTTAAACGGGGAAGACGGCCTTAAAAAGGGGTGTGGGAGTAAAGTCCTAAGGAGAGAGAGGAACAAGAACTTGAAACAGCAATGGTTGTTATTGCATTGGAATTAACCTTGAAATAAATAGCCTAAAAATTTCAAGTGGCATTAAAAAAAGTAAAAAATTAGAAAAAATGAAAAAAATTAGAAAAAAAGTAAAAAATTAGAAAAAAGGAAAAAATTAGAAAAAAGTAAAAAATTAGAAAAAAGGAAAAAATTAGAAAAAAAGGGAAAAAATTAGCCAAAAAATCTTTGGCGGAATCGAGTTATCTTTACAGCGTATAATGCTGTATAAAACTCTCAGCCACGGCCAGGTGGTGGCCTGTGCGTTGGCGCTGATTTTAAATTTAAATAAATTAAAAAACTACTGAGGCTTGAGGGCTGTAATTTGGTATTCTTGTTGAGTGGAGGGTGGATGATCGACATACCAATTTGCACCCCTCTAGCCTCGGTAGCTTTTAAGATCTGAGGGCGAACAGAAAAGGTGAGGACGGAGAGACAAATGGCTATCTCAATAGTTTGCTTTTATAGAAAACTAAAAAGATAAGAGGAAATAAAGTTGTAAAACAAGAAAAAGGGATCTTAACCGGGGGAAAGAAGAGGAGAAGTGATTATAAGGGTTACGAAGATACAAAGATTGTTGAGGAAGAAATAAAACAAAAGAGCAACTAGTGGACTGATTAAGAAGCGATATATATGACTAAGTAATTGATTTAATTTTTTTTTTTTTACTAAAAACAAGGGGGAGGGAAAAAAAGGAGGGAGGAGGAACTCGCGATGAGACGTAGAGAGAGACTACTTAAAAGAAAAAGAAACTTAAAACGGGCAAGACTAAAGCAAGTTGTAAGAACGACAAAAAATAGGATTGGAAGCAAAAGAAAAATAAATAAATAAATAAAATAAAGAATAAACCAAACAGCCAAAAAGAAGACAAAAATGAAAGAATAATCGGTGACAGACTTAAACGAAAGAAGTGGAAATGGTCAAGGAGATCGACTCAGTGTGGAAAAGGTGCTAAAGGGAGGGGGAGAGTTGCTGCGGATCTAAGAAATTCATGGAACAAACAATGTGGGGCATAATCAAGTGATTCCCGTAGGCAAATTCCCGATGTTGTATACTAGTATTGCACCAGACCCTTTTTTTTTTAATTTGTCGAGCCCCTAGGTAGGGTTAGGTTAATGGACTAAGGCCTACAGTAATTTAGGTGTGAGAAACATTATGAGATTATTTTCAAGAAAATTCTATGGTTAGTTTTTAAGATGTGGCGTCCCGCTTTTTTCAGGGAAGGTCTTGGTACTCTGTTACAGTTTGGGAATATGCCTCCCGTAGGGGGACAGTGCCGCCAGTGCACACCTCCTGCGGTGCACTGTTGGCATTACTTAAGGTTCATTGCAGTGTCCCTTCGGCCCCTAACTGCAACTCCTTTCAGTCCTTTTACTTTACAACCTCCATTCACATTCTCTTTCTTCCATCTTCCTATGTACCCTTTTGTAACATTATTTCATAGTGCAACTGCGAGGTTTTCTTCCTGTTACACCTTCCAGGCCTTTCAGCTCTCAGTTTGCTTTCCAGCGTTGAAAGAATTCATATTCCATTCCATGGACCAGTGGCGACTCAGTTCTGGAATTCATTATTGTTGTGCCAAGGTCCCTTGGTTGGTGCTAGATTACGCCAGCCATGCGTTAACATGACCCCTGCCACCTATAGCAGCCCATAACGTTTACCTTTCGTTTTGTTGTTGTTAGGTATAAGGCGCAGGGTCGTAGTCACGTAAGGACCACCACGAGTGCCAGGTACCGAATAAAGGCAATAATTTGTGAGACAAATCTGCAGGAGAAAAACAGGCTGCGTCAGAAGCCAGACTAATGAGAAAGAATGTACGGGCAGGTATGTTATAAGTAGCAGGTATACACGTGTACCCTCAGAGAGAATTAAGCTCCTACCGTGTCTCGGTGGACAGTTAAACGGGTAATTAAATTCTCCTATGTTCAACAGAATGGATGGGTGGGCAGTGTACAGATCAAGATAAGGGCAGGTTGACAGTAAGAAAGAGTGAGAAGGAAGAAAGACAAACAGACCGAAACAAAACGAAAAGAAAACAAGAGAATTAAAGCGAAAAAAGCTTGGAAAAATAAGCAAAAATGAAAGAAAGGGAAAAATAATAAAAGAGGGAAAAAGAAGAATCAGAAATATGAGGAAAGAAGAGAGTACTGGAGAAAATATAAATAAATCGATTCGGCTGAGAGGAGAACAGGATAGTTTACCGATATACATTTATATATAATTATATATATAATTATATTAATATATATTTATATATATATAATATAATCTAATAATCTAATAATAGTATATACTATATATTATATATATTATTATATATATATATATAATATATCTTAGTAATATATATTAGTATATATATAAATATAATGTATTTATTTATAAATGTATTGTATGTATAAATATATATATCATATATGTATGTATGTATTAAATATATATATGTATATATTATTTTATTATATATATATATATATATATATATATATATAGATCATCATATTATTACTACTCGCATACTTGCTTGTAAATGAATATGTACGCTTTGAAAATTTTTCTTTTTTTACTTTAATTTCCTCGGTAATTTTTTACTCTGTCATATATATATGTATACATATATATATATATTATATATATATATATATATATATATATATATATATATATATATAGTATATAGAGAGAGAGAGATGAGAGAGAGAGAGAGAGAGATGTATATGTATATCTACATATGTATGTATCTGTATGTATGTGTGTATAAGAGAGAGAGAGATAAAAGGAGAGAGAATTATTCACCTTACCAAAATCTAAGACTTATGTGCGAAAAAATCTAGAGCTCTTAGAAAAATCGCACAGACCATTCTAGTTGTGAGCCTTGAATAACCCTGTATAAATAAGGCAAACACAGTAAAGCAAACTATAATCTAAATCCTGGTAGCAGCAGGAGTCAACAAACAAAAACAAGATAATGTAATTATAATAAAAAAATCCGAATTCAAAATGCAGACGATAATCGATGTCATGAAAGAGAACGTGTAAAGGCGAGTAGAATTTTAAATAATAACCAAGGAAATAAAAGTAACAAAGAAAAAATATTTTCAAAGCGTAGATATTCATTTAGAGGATGTATGCAAGTAATATGATCGCAGTTATGTAGTCAAGGCATGCTTAGTTGTTAAAAGTGATTATAGTTCGCTTTTTGTTTCCATTAAATTCTTTGAATGTAGAAAAAACACTTTACATTATAATGCAGTCTAAGGGATGTAAAACAATTTGGACTACAAGTACGTTTGGGTACAAAGAATGTTTTCGTCATACTGAGAAGAGAAATCTCTCTCTCTCTCTCTCTCTCTCTCTCTCTCTCTCTCTCTCTCTCGTCCATTATACCTTATTGTAAAAGGTCAAGTTTAATTATTATGAAAATTTTAAATAAATTTTATTGTTCTACACATACCATCATAAGTAGTGTTTGATACAATTTTGTATCGCTAAATGTTAGGTGCAGAAGAAAGAGAGAGAAAAAAATATCCACCACATAACACATTGAGACATGCAAGAAGGCAATGATATTCGGAATTAAGATACAGAATATATGAAACTAGGATCTGGAGTGCAGGTGTACATCTCAGGATGTGCACGCCCAGCACACTTGTGTAACGGTTGCAAGGTACATTGTAAAGAAGCACCCGTAGCAGTTTTTTATTGTTTCAGGTTGCATATATATTATGTAATATACTCTGTTTTGTATACATTGGGCTTGACAGCCTTTCGCACACTTATTGTTATCCCAGGAACATGATTTGTATTCATTTTGGGGATCAGTTTCTGGGAGGTATGTAATGTCTCACGAATTTCATTATTATGCATAGTTTCTATTTCCCTGTAAGCGCGTGGTAACTATATAAAAAAAAGCGTGTCTAGTCTTTGATGTAAGGTAAAAAAAACGCTATAGAGTCCTTTCCATGCTAGTCAGACTACCCACGCTTTCGACTCTCCTCTTCATAACTTCCCTTAATGATGGACTGTAAATGAAATGGAAGAGGGAGAAAGAAAAAAAATCAATAAGTACTCCTTCTCTACTGGTTATGAATATATCTCAATAAATTAATCTTTACGGCATATTACCATGTAGATCCCAGATGCGAGAATGCGTTATGGGCTTTGGTATTCTTTTTATGGTTCGGAGAATGGTCTGTTGTCTATAAAGAACGATTGAAGGTGGATAAAGAATTGACTTGTTGCAGCATTTGAGGTATCAGTATATCTTACAGTGCGCCAATAAACCTTAACAAGAAACCGATACGAAGGCACTCACAGGTAGCATACCGTAAAATGATAATTAACTCAATATAGGGTCAATCTGCACGTCCTGTTCCGCGGTGAAGGTTTTGGACTTTTATTTATGTGGCGGTACTTTGGTATGAACCAGAAGGCGAATTCTTTAATTCCTGTTGCAGCGGACGCTGTAAAATTTTAATTAGATCGTTTTGATTTTTTATTTTCAAATGTCGAAGCTATAATGGTATTTCTGTATGCTGGTCACATCGACTGTTCTGTGTATCTGCATATAATGTCTGGGGCTAGAGTTTTCTAGGTTGCATTTTTATAAATTATTTTATGATTAAAGCAACCTCGTAAAATGCAAATGTAAAATTCTTTAAACTCTCTCCGTAAACTCTATAAATCAAAAATCATTGAGAATATCGAATGAAAATATGCGTGTACTGGAAAAGTATGCAAGTAATCATTTGTTCTGTGAAATTTTAGAGTTATGTAGCATATAATTGTGTGACCTATAGAAATTTCGAAGATATCTTGGAACATGGGAAGAGAAACATATTTTAATAGTGTTTTTGAATGTTAAATAAGAAATGTCTCCAAATTCCAACGGGAAAGTGAAGCCTCCAGGAGATCCCATTATGGTGTTTGCTAGTAAAGATTCATATGGAGTTAGTAAGAGAGAATCAAATCGAGATGGTAAAGGAAAACGGGTAAAGAATTTCTTTATGAAAATTACTGTAGAATCTGTACAATTAAGTTGTAGATTTATAAAGCTATGTGCAACTGGCAACACGATTGCAAGGAGGTTTGCCTTCTGTCACCGAGACGTGAAACTGCTGCTCTTACGCTCGTACTGCTACAGTATCTATGGGTGCTCCCTCTGGACGAACTATACCCGAGAGACCATGAGACGTATCACTGTTGTGCGCAATGACATTTTGAGACGCCTCACAAACACTCCCCGCTACCACTCCGCCACATAGATGTTCATAGAAAACCACCTGGACAATTTAAAAATCATTGTAAGGCGAACAATGTCCAGTCTGGTAAACCGAGTGAGAAAAAGCAGCAACTCGCTCATACAAAGCATCCTAAGGAGTGAAGCAAGAAGAAGATCTAAATTGTGGGAAAGATGGAAAAAGGAGGCCTTTGTTAAAGGACTTAATCTCTGTATTGGGAAGATGTCATCTGCGGATTCTGTCATTATTATTATATTTATTGCTTATATTTTACTTTTTCATTATTACTGTGAATACTATCAAGTTAAATTTTTTTTTACATTCAATTTTCGTATTTAGCTCTCTGGACCTGACCAGTGTAACCACCCAAGGTCTCTAAATGAAATTTAAGTTATATAATCTGAGCACTAACTGTTATAACTCTCAATGCATTTTTTTTCTCACCAATATTACTACTGTTATTACCAGTATTATGATTACTATCTTTTATGCAACCTCAGCTATTTGGTGGATAAGTGCCGATTATTGATTTTTTTTATCATGTTGTCTTATGTATCTAGATTGTGTATATTCCATATATATGGCCCTGAGCTAAAATAAAGGATTATTATTATTATTATTATTATTATTATTATTATTATTATTATTATTATTATTATTAATAAGGGTACTGACTGAAAATTTAAGAAAATCGTTCAGTATAGACGGAGGAGTTACTGTTGCATAAAAAAAAAAAAAATTATTGTTGCCTTTGGAAGAAGACCATTTTTTCAATGTTTAGGCCAGAATGATATTGTTATTGAATATATCAGAGTAAAAATGATAGACACTGTATTAGAAATTTATGATTGAACTTGTGAGGAAACTTTAAAAACTATTCAAGAAAATTTATGATGGGCAAAATTTCTATAAAAAACAGTTGTGTAAATTTCAGAGCCTAGTCGACAGCGTGATGGATTCCCAAATCAGAGGACGTCAGTTCGAGTCTTGAAATTTACATGTCCAAATAAGGGAGGTAGGAAGGTGAGTCTTCCCCCCTCAGCCTAACCTTAAGGCAGGGGTTTTCAACCTGGGGGTACGCCAAGGGTCTGTCAGGGGGTACGCGCTCCCCATGGCATTCGAATGAATGTTAGATGCCGACCTTCAACGTGCTTTAGCAAAATCTGCTCCTCGGCCAACTAGGATAGTTAATGAAAAACAGTTTCAGCCATTTCATTAACTACCTTTGCAGCTGATGTAATAATAATGTATTTTGTTTTTGCCGTTCAGTACCATAACCTTGAACATTTACTGCATAACCAGAGGTAAATAATTATAAACAATTGTTTTTATTTTTTCATGGAATTCTTAATTTTAACAAATATTTTTAGTTATGTCAGGAGAGCTATGTACTACTTACATCCCCTCTGTGTAGTTCCTCGTTGGACGAGTGGTTTTCGCGCTCGGCTACCAATCCGGTGGTCCGAAGTTCGATTCTCGGCGCGGCCAACGTGGAATCAGAGGAATGTATTTCTGGTGATATAAATACATTTCTCGATATGATGTGGTTCGGATCCCACAATAAGCTGTAGGACCCGTTGCTAGGAAACCAATTGGTTCCTAGCTACGTAAAAATATCTAATCCTTCGGGCCAGCCCTAGGAGAGCTGTTAATCAGCTCAGTGGTCTGGTTAAGCTAAGATATACTCAACTTCCCCTTTATACAGTTTTTCTGAGTTGATTTTGTTTTCCACGTTATACAAATCGAAGAGGGTACTTTACTGACAAATACCCGGAAGGGTACTTGGGGAGGAAAACGTTGAAAACCCCTTCCTTAAGGGATAAACGAAGGGGGTTTAGCCTACGATTTAGGCTCCATCTTAAAAACTCATTAAATACCGACACTTACAAGGAATGTGGGTTTTATAGTTGCACTAATAGGTGAAAATGAGGGTCCGGCAATGTCTAACACAGTGTCTGATGGATTCCGAAGTAAAGGGGTGAGATAGAGAAAAATAATTGTATTCATGATTGGGGTAATGGGAAATTATGGAATTTCCATCGTTATTTATTTCTTCTTACAATGAATTGGGGTGAATATATATATATATATATATATATATAATATATATATATATATATATATATATATATATATTTATATGTATATATATATATATATATATATTATATATATATATTCACGCATATATATGTGTATGTGTGTAGGCATGCATGTATTTGTGTATGCAAGTGTGTAGGTGTATATGTAAATATATGTATGTTTAACAGAAATGTTATATATTAATTCTACAATTATATCAGTAAATTGTATTATCCGATATAATAGTGGGTTTTTATTATACGAAAATTTAATCACGGCTTTGCGATTGAAGCAAACAAAAAGAAAAACAAAAAAGCAAAGAAAATATTAGTGTGGTTCAGAGAGTAGAACCTTCATAAGTCCTCACGCTTATCTCTTTAGGTTTTATATGTCTTCCTTATTATTAAAGCCCCTTAACAGAATCAGAAACTTATTTACTCTCTTATGTTTGGTCAGAGGGTTAAAACAAAAATACTGCTGCCACCTTTGACCCCGTCTGATTCGGTAATAGCCGTGACGTTGGTATATTCGCCTTTTTAACTAGAAAGCTTTTTCTTGCAAAATAATATATTCTATCGAAGCAATTGCCATAAAATGATGCTTATCAATTGCAGCATCATAAATTTTATCAAAAAGGGCCTTGATATTTGACGTGATGTTGATAGTTTAGTCTTTTATAAAGTTTTTCTTTTTTTTACTGTAAAGATTTTTATGAAAAGAATCAGTGGACTCATTATATCAGTGAAATTGTTTTATGTAGTTTTTTTAAGCAAGAAACATTTCTCCTTCTCTTGTCTATGAAGTGTTTAGCCCCATAGCGTTTTGTAAGTTTGTCTGTGTAGCATATCTGAATATTTAGAAGTAAATTACTGAAAGAATAATTGGCCATTACTGTTATGTAACTGCCATCGAGATGCCTGCATTGGCCTCCCTCTTTTTGCCTCTCTTCATAGAGAAAAATCACATTATTCTCTCTCTCTCTCTCTCTCTCTCTCTCTCTCTCTCTCTCTCTTTTTACTAGTGTATTTGAACCTCTGCAATGTACTCTCGCTACCTCCTGGGTTCTCAACATCAGAATAAGAATGTTTCAAGGCCCATCAAGAAGTTTTATGAGCAACCGTCTCAAAAGAGGATTTCGTCTCTGGCTTTTCTCACGTGTGTAAATAAGTGAATGCGACGCCAGATTATTCTCCTTAATCAGTCAGTCAAGACAAGGTAATGCGCCCAAAGCAGAGTAATGTAGAACTCGTTTTATCCCGAGGCTCATTTCGATCGCTCAAACAATTTCATTAGAAGCTGAAACGAAAAGTGTCGGTCGGAGTTCGTTACAGGTTAGAGCCAGACGAATATTGTTGTCCTTGAATCTTGGTCTATGTCAAGTATGTATAAGCATCGTTTGTTTAAAGGTGTCATCCTATTTGTATTACGACTTTAATGCTAATCATATTTTATAGTAGAGGTGAAGTATTTAGATCCTTGCCTTTCATCCCTAACCGACCCCTCCCCCCACTTCTCTCCAGATGGCCGACACATAGGTTATAATAGTTATCATCATTATTTGATACTTTTACCTTACAGTGATAGGAATATAGATCAAAATTCCTCAGAAGTATAAAGTATACAGTATGTAAAAAAATATACCTAAAGAAAGAAGCTTTAACGAACATGATCAGTTTGCCGTGTATATCAACATATAAAACTTTTATTGAATTTTTAACTTTTATTATTATTTTTATTATTATGTAACGTTCATCGTATGCCTTTAACACAAAAGAAAAAGTTATATATATATCGTAGTTTTACCAGACCACTGAACTGATTAACAGCTCTCCTACGGCTGGCCCGAGGAATTAGATTTTTGTTCTTTTTTTTACCTGGCTGGGAACCAATTGGTTTCTTTGTAACGGGACTACGACTTATTGTGGGATCCGAACCACATTATATCGAGGAATGAATTTCTAATTACTAGAAAAAAAATTCCTCTGATTCCTCGCTGGCGGCCGCGGGAAACGAACTCGGGCTACCAGATTGATAGTCGAGCACGGAACCCACTCGTCCAGTGAGGAACTTTAACACAAAACAAGCTGTGCGTCAACAAATAAGGTAAAAGAAGGTTTTCGTGTAAAATGTTCAGTATCCAGAAGCTATTTTTCCTTACCGAGGTTATTTTAGAGACCATAAACATGCCCTCAGTTCGAACGCCGGAAACGGGTCACCTTAGAGGTCAGGTCATGCGGGCACGAAGGAGCATGCGGAGGGGACACGGAAAAAGCAGTGTAAAGAAAATAAGGATAATCCAAATTTATGGGTCATAATAGTGGGTATGTGAGGTGAGCTCTCCGCATTAGGTCGGGGGCATAAGTGGGCATAAATGTTCAAATATAACAATATTTGGTGACCCCCAAGTGTTCAAATACTCTCGCAAGCTGAGCTTCAACAGTAGGCAATGAAACCACTACCGTAATAAAGTTCAATCAGGTGGTGGTGGTGGTAGTAGTGGTAGTAGTAGTAGTAGTAGTAGTGGTAGTAGTTAAGCTAAGAGAGTGGTGCAGTCATGCGGGGTAATAGTTGTAGTAAGCATGGCAGAAGTAGCCATGAAAATAACAATGCTGTTATAGTAATGAGTAAGTTGTTAAAAGATATTTTCTGATCATCATACCAGCCCCTGAAGAATGATGACCTACAGAGGAAATTATTACAGCAGTTGCTCTCTCTCTCTCTCTCTCTCTCTCTCTCTCTCTCTCTCTCTCTCTCTCTCTCTCTGTATATATGTATATATGCACGGACGAATACTCGAATTTATATAATTAAATGCGTGTATATATTACAGTACTCCATTTCTCTAATTAGAGTTTAGACGTTAACTCATAGTTTTTGTTGCCTAACAGCATGACGCCGATGAAGAAAGAGAGAGAGAGAGAGAGAGAGAGAGAGAGAGAGAGAGAGAGAGAGAGATTCCTCCTGAAAAAATCAAAACCTCTGAAACGAATTCGAATGCTTATCACAGCAAGATGCCTCGTTATTTACAGCATTAACGCACCTCGCAGATTAGCTTATGGCGTTCGCTCCCTGCTTACCTGTTCTGGCCCGGTTCGTTTTGCACTGCGACCCCTAGATCATTATCTGTTGCTTTGACTTTTATGACGTTATTATTTTTTCTGTCTTCTCCCTTTATTTTCATTCTCAACCATTTTTATATTTTTCCTACCTTTGTATCCGTAGGCATTTATTTATAATTGTTATTTATACTATCCGTCTGTATTTTGTTAGCCTTTTTTTTATTGCGTATTGTTTTATTTCTTTTTTCAGTCTTCCTTTGATCTGACTTTTTCTTTATAGTACTGTTGTTATTCGTTTTGTCTTTTCTCTGACCTTTTGTTCATTTTTCTCTTTTATTTTACATTTTTTACTATTTTCTGTGACCACCATCAGTCTTTTATTTGTTATTAAACTTTTTTTTTCAGGTGTTGTCACTTCAGTGCAATATCAACAAACCAGGAGCAGATGGGTAAGTGTTACAATATCCTGTTATTATTTGACATAGTACTTGATTAACAATGATTTTGTTCAGCTTGAATTCGTAATTATTACTTACTTCGGATGTTTTTGTTAGCCTATAGTTATTACTTATATTCAGAGGTTTATGTTAGCTTATAGTTATTACTTATTTTGGATATTTTTGTTAGCCAATAATTATTACTTATTTTGGATGTTCATTTAAGCCCACACATGGGTAAATTTCAATGTATTTATCTTATGAATTTATGATTAATATCTATTAATGATGTTTATTTTAGACCGAGCATAATAGATAAGTATTAATTATTAGGGATCATTTTCAAGTCGTTCTCTTGGACTAGATTTCATAAGTATCTCCTGTTCTGCGGAGGCCGTCTGAAATCGCTCAAGCATCAGTGACAATGATGAGGTTTTAATGTTTAGAAGGTGATTTTTTTTACTTTCATTTTCTGGTAAGAATGTTGATCTTTATAAATGTTTGAAAGATGATGTCTGTAACTCTTTTCTGTTACGAATATCAGTTTAATATTAATGTTCTGAAGGCATTGTTTTTAACTCTCGTATTTTATGTCTTGAATGTTTTATCTTATATCACATGTGGCTATCTTATGATTAGGGACTGATATATTCAGGTTTATATACTTCGCTTTATTTTTTCATTATCACTTATTATGGTTGTTAATGTAAGATCGCCCAGAGGAAGATTTAGAATTAAATTAGAAATCAATGTTTTTTTACTGTAAACATTATTATTATCTATCAATTATTGGTAGTTATTCTACAAGTGCTCTTATGAGTTTAAGACTAACAATACTGAAATTGCGAATGAATTATTCACATATATTTTGAAAAACATTCTTTTTTTATTAGATTAGTTCACCAGTTTCTTAAACCTTTATGCTACGAAAGCATGTCAGTTAGTTATTATTTTATTTGCTTCTATTGTTTACTGGTCGTGGTATTTTAGTAAGAATATTATATAACTCTTTTACGAAATATAGATGAAAATTACAGCTCTCGGTCTCCCCTTGGCGGCTGGGAAGATTTATCACATCAGTACCTATTTGTATTATATAATTCTATAACGACACGTCTTGCTTGCAGTCTTGTTGTTTTCTGGGGTTCCCTTTGCTATGACAATTGATTATGGATTGTTACCAACTGAAATACAGGTTATACAAAACATACAAGAAATCTCGACCCATTTTTAGTTTCCACGGTTTTGAAATTTCGACCTGAAACTGCTCGAACAGCTGGCTACCTAGGATAACGGTAGAAATGCATATTAACGTGTTGTCAGTCATTAAAAAGAGAAAAGTTATTCGACCTTATTTTAAGTAGTTCAGACAGCCAGTCGAAAAGTTGGTTGGAGCACTGTAGGCATTACTTAGGTTCTTTGCAGCGTGCCTTCGGCGCCCTTAGCTGCGACCACTTTCGTTCCTTTCACTGTATATAACTCCTTTCATATTCTCTTTCTTCGTCTTACTTTCCACCCTCTCCTAACACTTGCTTCATAGTGCAACTGCGAGGGTTTCCTCCTGTTAAACCTTTCAAACTTTTTACTGTCAATGTCCATTTCAGCGCTGAATGGCCCCAGATGCGGATACGAATCCTCTTATTGACATCAGAATTACTGCTCATTCTTCTATTTGGATCGTAGGTTTTGTAGTTTGTTTGTATGTTATGACGTTGCATGGAAGCAGTGGTTATTCAGCAACGGGACCAACGGCTTTACGTGACTTCCGAACCACGTCGAGAGTGAACTTCTATCATCAGAAATACACATCTTTCACACCTCAATGGAATGCCCGAGAATCGAACTCGTGGCCACCGAGGTGGCAGGCCAAGACCATACCAATCACGCCACTGAGGCGCTGTAGGTTTCATAGTGACAAGCGTCTCCAAAGAAAGTATGAAGAAATCGAAAATATGGGAGAGCATTGTGGTTATTACAATTACATACGTTTCTGACAGACAGTAACCAGTAGATTCGGTATATATACTTAGAAGACGTTTTAGAAGTGCTGAAGCTATTTTGTCTTCTAGGCACCTATATTTTTGACTGAGTATTAAATCTTAGGGAAATTCATCCAGGTTTTGAAAGATGAGCTAATTCTAGTCTTAATATATTCATGGATAAACTATTTGATAGATATATAACGCCTAGCTCGAGTGCAGTACAAATCAGCTTCGTATATATTGACATTATAAACAATTAGAAATTATGCAAATTTATGTTTCGCTACTTTTTTTTTTTTTACTGATTTCTATTCCAGTTTTTTTGGAGGATCTTCAGCGTGGGCTGGAGCATTTTGGGAGCTTTCATATCATCAGCGTGCTCCTATTGTGTTCTTAGTTATCAAACCCCGTTAAATTATCAGTTATTCAGAATCAGAATCGTGACAGGAATGAGAAACATATGAGCAATGACAGTCTAAACTCACCCGTGGATTATTACAATGCAATTCATTTTTTGCATCTTGCGTCATTTTGCGAAGACATAAACAAGAACATATGCTGTTAATACTTTGCCTTGTCATCCATTTGTCAGACTCCGGTCATTGTTATGTTTTCGCTGTTGACTAATTAGCAGGGCTTTAATCTCGACACTTACAAAATAACGAGACACAGTTATGAATTTTATGTAAGTGGTTATTATTGGTCTCTACATAGGTAACTATCATATACCGTAGTTCCCTTAATAACATTTCAAGTGCTTAAAACTTTGATTTATCAACTTTTACTCTCGGATATTGTTTGTATTTGATACTTATTTTTCATGTGGAATTGTGTGGTTCGAAAATATTTCAGTATAACTGTCTATGATTTGATTAAATTTTATACCTTGAGAAACATTTTAGCAAGAAATATTTTTGCCAATTATTCTATGTACGTAACGTTGATGTTATTTAATACTTATCAGTGATGTTATTTATCACTTATTCTTTCATATGTAATTTTTTGGTTCGAAGATACATTAGTATAGCTGTGTATGATTTATATTGCTGTTACGACTGGAGAAAAATCGTAGCACGAGACATTTGGTTAATATAAGTAGCATCAAACAGTCGTTCTTTTTCAACTCCACTGCCATTGTTGTGTCTAACACCAGAATATAATCCTTAATCAACCAATCAATCTTTGTTTACGAACAGACAGTTCGCAGAAATGGGCGCCGCCCCTAGTGCAGCCCCCCCCCCCCCGACCCCCACCCTCTCTCTCCCGACGAGTTATTACGGGTTCTTGACTCTCTGCTATTCCTGCCTATATTTACTGGACAGATGACTCCTAATGAGGACCTCTCTTATGAGATTATGGCTCTTTTACAACACAGTAACGGCGCTACTTGCCACCAACTTCAAGCATTAACCCTTCTCTTTCTTGACATCTGGTGCTGATTGAAACTGACAACGCATTTACATACTTTCTTCGCTGGGCGTCGTGAAGGCAGGTGCCAAGTAGCGCTTTCCTTGCATATGGGTCTGTTTTGTATGGTTGACCGTTGTGACTGGGACGACAGTTTATTGTAACAAATGAATCCTTCGTCGTATTGAACTTCCTCATTTCTTCCTACATTTGTTCTGTGAAAATCCTCATTGCTTGGAGTACACCATTTATTGAGTTTGACTTTTATTGCTGCTAATTGTTAAAATCCAGTCTCTTTTTCTGTTTATGCTGCCTCTTTGACAGATATTTTCCATTAAGAGGCTGGCTTATCGTTTGCTTTATTTTGGGCACCGGCTTTTGCTTTCTCCCATTTTATATATCCTTCTTTCA
>NC_061104.1:24540180-24580180 GCF_015104395.2 Macrobrachium nipponense
AAGCTGATTAACAGCTCTCCTAGGGCTGGCCCGAAGGATTAGATATTTTTACGTGGCTAGGAATCAACGTGACCTACAGCTTATTCTGGTATCCGAACCACATTATATCGAGAAATGAATTTCAATCACCAGAAATAAATTCTTCTGATTCCACGTTGGCATATATGTAATATAACTTTTTGTCGTTGAGGTAGGTCCAAAGGATGTGAACTTTCCTGTTCTCAGCAATTCTTTCGGCATAAGGTTGGTAGCCCTGTGTCACCTTTTCTGTTAAGAATATCTACAATCGACTAACCACGATGTACCTAAGTCACTGCCTCGGTAATTTTGAGCAATCGGTTCCCAAATCGTTGCCACTTTGTGGGATTGATTTTTTGTCTCTTGCTGTGTGAGGCGAGGTGAAGGAATACATAAATACTATATGCTGTCAATATGTATAAACATATATATTAATAAAAATGTATATAATATATATTATATGATATCTATTATTATATATGTTATCTATTATATATATATATAATATATAATAAATATTATATATATATATAATATATATAATATATATATATATACGTATATTATACTGCATATAATGCATCTATGTATAGGTATTGCTTAAGAAATTTTTATTCACAGATACCTACGTTTTTACATGAATGTTCAGTATTAGGAACTAGAAGCGTGTGTATCCGTGTGCATACATTTAAGCTTATGTCAGCATACATAACTGAAGAGCCACGTAGTTGCATTGCATACCTTAGATGTGTGAGACTCTGTTCACATCTGCAGTGGGTCAGGGCAGCATTTTTTCGGAATAACTGTGCAAAAATGTTGTCCACTTCACTCGTGATAGGAAAGTGTTCAGCTTGAAGTATTCCGTATTATAATTTGATTTCTGTATTTTTATGTTGAATTGTCTTTTTCTTCTTTTTTTTGCATGCTTTGGCGTTTCACTAATATTGATTTAGATAGATTGAATTATTATTATCATTATTATTTTAGTGCTGCTGACATTTGCGTGCCACAAACTATTATTATTATTACTAGCCCGACAGATCTGCCTCCCTCCAGGGAAACAGCCTTTGAGGAGGTCCTTCCCCTTGGCAAAGGTGCCCTTAAATGATGGTTTCCCTAAGGCCCCTTAGGTCCCCTCACCCTTGTGGTTCAGGTCTTCCCCAGGCCCGCTTCCCCAGCCAGGTAGGAAATCCGCCTCCCTCCCGGGGAAGCAGCCTCTGAAGAGGTCCTTCCCCTAGCAGAGGTGCTCTCATTGGATGATTTCCCTAGGGCACCTTGAGTTCTTCACCCTTGTGGTTCAAGTCCTCCCCAGGCCCGCTTCCCTAGCCTGGCAGGAAACCTGCCTCCCTCCAGGAAAGCAGCCTCCCTTCTGGCAAAGGTGCCCTAAATAGGTAGCTTCCTTGGGGTGCCTTTGGGGCGTTCTTTTTTCGGGTTTAATCCCTTCGATGTAGTTTCCTCTCCTGTTTCCATTTCTTCCCGAATTGGTGAGACTATAATAATGTAGTGATGTTCCTGTACCCTGGTTTTCGATTAAGTCACATCCCATCTCGGAAGGCTTCAAGACAATTCGAAACACTTCTAAGGAAGACTCCAAAGATTTTTAATTCAACCACTCCTTTGCTTTCCTTTCCTGTTATACATTTAGTTGCTTGTCTAAGGAACGTCGGCGATGTTGTCCTTTTTTTCCTATGTACACAATTGTTCACTTTCTTTATTTGGTAACTACCTTCTTTAATTCAGCTTTTCGAAAAAAATACAATCCTGTTTCTACGGTATCAAAAACGAAAACGCATTTTACAAAAAGGTGAAAAATAAGCGGAAGATGTGCTGATTATGGTGTGCCCATCTCACAAATCTCGTTGAGAAAGAATGATATGCACTGTGAGACTAGCAACCTCATTATTAATGACTCGAGGGCATCCCGGAAGGCTGTCACCTACCTCCCAAGAAGAACAAGGCGCATGGTGTAGGTGTATATACATACATATATGCAGGTGTGTGTATCGTTTATATGGTGTTATTCCATTTTAAGTATGAAGGAAACAATAAAATTGCAGCGTTCTAAGAACTTCATGCAATTTATCAGTAGATATCACATTATTTCAAAAAATATCTAAATGCAACCCAACCAGGAAAGGTACAAATGAAGCCATCAGGGAAAAGCTAGAGTTATAGACTGAGAGAGAGAGAGAGAGAGAGAGAAGAAGAAAATTATGCTAGATGAAGAGAGTGAGAAAAAAGGAAGATTCAGTAAACAACGCAGGTTAGAATATTACTTTTTTTTCCAGAAATAACTGTTTTTCCAAAGCTATGTCACATGTAGACGTAACCTCCATGAAATCGCATCTCCCTCTTAATCACATTTTCCTCTCTCGGTCTATCGTCTCTCAAAGCTCCAAAGTAATGAAGGACAACAGTAGCCTACTTTTTACACAGCCGTTATTAAGAGGACGACCTTGACCACCGCCAATTAGACTCGAGAATGTAAAACCTCTACATGACAACTAATCTTATTTATATGTTAATCGGGTTTGAATCATCGTTGTATCATTATACGTACCGTTACGAATTAATTACGTCTAAATACTCTTTGTTTTTTATTCTTTTTTCTATATGCTGTTGTTGGAATAAGTTTATTTTCACTTACATATTCTATTTTTTTCAGTAAACCATGAATTATCGTGCATTTGCCTTCTTGTAGAATATTCCAAATTACTCCTTTAATAAAAAAAAAAGGAAATGTTTTTCGACTGCGTTTGAAAATAAAAGCACTATTTTTGCGCACTCGATTGTGAAATGTATCAGATTCCCAACCGTAAAATTACGAGCTGGCTTCTCCAATATAGAATTCGGTGCATGCAAAGAAAGAATGACTATACAAATATTTACCCTAAAACGTGATTGCATTGTGCGCAGTAATTATCGCACAAAGGCAGCGCCTAATTAGGAAGGAGCTTTCCAGTGAACTTATCGTGCATTATATTTAGAAAGTATCGTACGTCCAAGCAGTGGTAATGGGTTCTTTCGTTTGCTAAAGGAAATTGGAATGCGTGGGGTCCATTTTTTCCGCGCGTTTGCTCAGCATTCCTTGTATTTATCTTTCCGTGCTCATGATCAGATCCGCACATTTCCTTCTTAACATGAGCGTTTTGAACACTGCAACAAAAAATTAAATTTTGGTATGGTGTTAAGGTAGTCTTGGGTTTGGTATAAATTTTTTTTTTTTTTTTTTTACTTTTACTATATATCTACCTGATTTTAGTTTTCTTAAACTACCGAGGCTCGAGGGCTGCAAATAGGTATGTTGATCATCCACCTTCCAGTCATCAAACATACCACCAAATTGCAGCCCTCTAGCCTCCGTATTTTTTTTCTTATTATTAAGGTTAGAGTTAGCCATAACCGTGCATATGGCAACGATATAGGACAGGCCACTACTGGCCAGTGGCTAAAGTTCCATGGGCCGTGGCTCATACAGCATGATACCGAGACCACCGAAAAGTAGATATATTTTCGGTGGTCTTGATTATACGATGTACAGAAACTTTGTTTAGTTCTGAGATTCAGATTTTCAAGTTCGTTTCACCCATCAGTTTTCAAATTTTAAAACCATTCAAAAAGTCCACTGATAAGTGATACCGTTATATTTACTGCTATTGTCATCTTGGCTGATAAACGAAATTAAACGACTAGGTCTGGGGTAAGTTGGTCAAGTCAGTCTTGGTATAAAATCGAATTCGTGTATGTGTGAAATTCAGCATACAAAGTGTTATATAAAAGGATACGAAAAATGTATTAAACAGGTGTACATACATAAACATTTATATGTATATATATATGCTATATATATATATATATATATATATAGATACTAGATATATCTATATATATATATATATAGATATATATATATATTAATGATATATATATATATATATAATAATTTATATATATATATATATATTATTATAATATATTAATAATTATTATACTGATATATATATATATATAGTATATATATATATATACATATATATTTATATATATAATGTAATATATACTATATATATATTTGTATTTATTTATTTATATGTACACACACGCGCATTAAACACGCCTGTGCATGCAATATCATACATAAAGATGAAGCGAGCACTCTGCACCGGCTTCCTTCAAGGCTGAAATGAACTTGCATTAAACCGAATAAAATATATGGCGATCCTTTTAAGTCAAACCGGATACACCGGAATATTTCGAAGTCATCTCCCCCGCTCCTCCAACTTCAGGGTGATGATGATGATGACGAAGACCATGATTACGATGATGATAATGAACTTTGCCCTCGTAATCCTTTCAATTAATGTGATAATAGTCGAGTGGTATTACCTGACTTTTATATACAGCGAGGGAGAGGTGAGTTTCGCATTGCTTTTATTTATTTATTTTTTTCTTTATATGTATCTCTGCCATTTAGATTTTCAGTTTTTGTGCTACTTTTTTCTGTTTGAAGGAGTGAAGATAGATATTATTATTATTATTATTATTATTATTATTATTATTATTATTATTATTATTATTATTATTATTATTATATTATTATTATGAAGGAGTCCATCTTTGGGCAGTTTTATTGAAAACAATTGCTGTATCAACGCATTTAGTTTGTTTTTATTATTATTTTTTTTTTTTTCTATCACAGTCCTCCAATTCGACTGGGTGGTATTTATAGTGTGGGGTTCCGGGTTGCATCCTGCCTCCTTAGGAGTCCATCACTCTCCTTACTATGTGTGCCGTTTCTAGGATCACACTCTTCTGCATGAGTCCTGGAGCTACTTCAGCCTCTAGTTTTTCTAGATTCCTTTTCAGGGATCTTGGGATCGTGCCTAGTGCTCCTATGATTATGGGTACGATTTCCACTGGCATATCCCATATCCTTCTTATTTCTATTTTCAGATCTTGATACTTATCCATTTTTTTCCCTCTCTTTCTCTTCAACTCTGGTGTCCCATGGTTTTGCGACATCAATGAGTGATACTTTCTTCTTGACTTTGTCAATCACGTCACGTCTGGTCCTGTTTGCACGTATCACCCATCCGTCCTGATACCATAGTCCCAGAGGATCTTTGCGTGATCGTTTTCCTATCACTCCCTGAGGTGGTGCTCGTACCACTTATTACTTCTGCAAGGTAGCTGATGTTTCTTGCACAGGCTCCAGTGGAGGGCTTTTGCCACTGAATCATGCCTCTTTTTGTACTGGTTCTGTGCAAGTGCCGGGCATTCGATTGCTATGTGGTTTATTGTTCATTTTTCGTATTGCACTTCCTACATCATGGGAAGAGATGGTTATTTGCCTCCGTTCTATCGTTTCTTTGAACGATATCTGGTTCTTAGGGCCGTGATCTTGTGCCGCTGTTTATCATTCCTTCAGTTTCCTTCTTTAGCTCTCCCCTCTGTAGCCATTGCCATGTGTCATCGCTGGCTAGTTCTTTAGTCTGTCTCATGTATTGTCCGTGCATTGGTTTGTTGTGCCAGTCCTCTGTTCTTTCTGTCATTCTCCTGTCTCTGTATATTTCTGGGTCTTTGTCTACTTTTATTAGTCCTTCTTCCCATGCACTCTTTAGCCACTCGTCTTCACTGGTTTTCAGATATTGCCCCAGTGCTCTGTTTTCAATGTTGATGCAGTCCTCTATACTTAGTAGTCCTCTCCCTCCTTTCTTTCGTGTTATGTATAGTCTGTCCGTATTTGCTCTTGGGTGTAGTGCTTTGTGTATTGTCATATGTTTCCTGGTTTTCTGATCTATGCTGCGGAGTTCTGCCTTCGTCCATTCGACTATTCCTGCGCTGTATCTGATTACTGCACTGCCATGTGTTTATGGCTTTTATCATATTTCCGCCCCCGGCGTTGAGTTTTGACTGAGTATCGCCTTGAGTCTCTGCATATATTCTTTCCCTGATCGTGTCCTCATCTGTTGGTGTTTTATATCCCCCTCCTTCCATTATTCCCAGGTATTTGTATCCTGTATCATCTATGTGTTTGATGTTGCTCCCCATCTGGTAGCTTTTTATCCCTTCGAGTTCTCGTTACTTTGTCCCTTTTATGTATGTTGACTAAGCGACATTTTTTCCATTCCAACTCCATCCTGATGTCCCCAGATACAATCCTTACAGTCTGGATTAGGGTATCTATTTCCTTGATGCTCTTACCATACAGCTTGATGTCGTCCATGAACATCAGATGGTGATTCTGTTGCCTCTTTTCTTGAGTTGGTACCCGGCATCCATCTTCTGTAGTACTTTTGTCATGGGAATCAGGGCTACTACGAAGAATAGTGGGGACAGTGAGTCGCCCTGGAAGATCCCTCTCTGATATTAACCTCTGCTAGTCTTATTCCAGAGCTTGTAAGTATGTATTCCAGTTGCGCATTGTATTTTTGAGGAGCTGATGGTGTTTTCCTCTGCCCCCATATATTTTATTTTCAGGCATTCTATTAGCCATGTGTGTGGTATCATGTCGAAGGCTTTTTTATAGTCTATCCATGCCATGCTTAGGTTGGTTTTCCTTCTCCTACTGTTTCTTCATTACCATTTTATCTATCAGGAGCTGGTCTTTTGTGCCCCTACACTTCCTTCGCAGCCTTTCTGTTGGTGGGGGATGGTGTTTGTCTCCTCTAAGTAGTTGTATAGCCTTTCACTGATGATACCTGTTAGTAACTTCCACATTATTGGTAGGCAGGTGATAGGCCTGTAGTTACTGGCTAGATTTCCCTTACTCTTGTCGTTTTGTACTAAGGATGTTCTTCCTGTGGTCATCCCATTTGGGTGCATGGTGATTTGAGATACAGCGCTGGAGTTGTTCTCTGCTATTCGTGGGTGTAGGGGCCTTGAAGCGTTTTTGAGCCGGTATTTATGTTATTATTATTATTATTATTATTATTAGGTTATTATTATTGAGTACACGTTCATTACGATATACTCCCTTATTTGAACAAAATTTATGAAAGTAATACAGAAAATAATATTGGATCCTACAAATTATTTCACACTTACTGGCAGTCCCTGTTTTGGGAAAAGTATGTTGTTTCTAAAGGTATTAAAATTGGTATCATTAGCAAATTGATATTGAATCTTACGAATCATTTTATACTCAGTGACAATCTCCATTTTAGGAACAGTCCGCTGTTCCCAAAACTATCAAATATGGTTTCATTAGCCGCTTAATATTTGGTCTTGCGAATTATTTTGCTAGTGAAAACGTATTTAATTTTTATTTTTATTTAATTTTAACAACAGACTATTCTCAGAGCATGGACTGTCTGTGAGAATACAATAGTTAAATATGTTTTCACTAGCAAGTCAATATTGTCAGGCGAATTATATTATTCCTTAGGATACTTCTTATTCTGAGAACAGGCAGTATTTATACTGCCTTTATTATCACATTGTTATTGTTACTCTCCTTGTTTTTAATCAATTTCTCATCATTATTGCTACTATTACTTAGGTGCAATTTGTGAATGTTATTATGGAACAATAGGCCATGAATTTGCCCAGCTATCATCCACTGAATGAATTACGTACGAGTGAGAACATTGTCGATGGTTATTTAAGAAAATACAGAATAATATGCTTGCATTCATAACGTCCGATTTAGTTATACATATTCATTCATCGGTATAAGTTTTAGCTTATTCCTGTCGTGCGTACGCGTATAAAACACGAAGATCTCTCTCTCTCTCTCTCTCTCTCTCTCTCTCTCTCTCTCTGTTTGCCCTTCTATTCGCATAAAATTGTAAATGATATATGCCAGTATAGATATATGGGTGTTATTATATATGTATATGCATATTTATATACATATACATATGTTTATACACACATACGTATATACACATACATACGCGCACACACACAACACACACACACACACACACATATATATATATATATATATATATATATATATATATATATATATACATATATATATATATAAATATATATATATATATATATATATATATATATGTGTGTGTGTGTGTGTGTGTGTGTGAGTATGTGAGAGCGAAAGAAGTTGTTGAAATGCAGGTCCATTCCCTTAACGCTATCCTCGCCGAAGCAGCAGAAATATATATTTAGGCGTTACATTAAAACGAAAGTTTATTGAGGCGAAAATCCGAGGGGAAAAAATGGATATATATAAACGAGATCGCCATGTTAGTGATTTACCTCGGCTCCTTGTATCTATTAGAGCGGACTTGTAATCTACGTTAATCATGCTCAGAGATTACACGGGATCGTGTCCGGAGATTGCTCGAAACGGACTCCCGCTAAACGACGGATTCGTAAAGGATGCGCGTAGGACGCTAGGGATGTTTTATGAGGTGTTCGCCAGACGTTAGTTTTACCATAAGTCTTCCTGCAGGAGAGGGGAGGTTCCTCACCGCTAATTTTGATTGTTTTTTTTTTCGTGTCTGTTTAAAATGTTAAGCAACTATTAATTTTAGCTATTACGGATGCTAAGCGCTTATTTCGATATAGAAAGCAATATTTTATTTGTACGCATATAATGTAAGCGTACAAATAATATATAGCTTCCTATATACACACATATATGTATATATGTGTGTATATACTGTAATTATTTGTTTGTACATTGTTTATGCATATATGTAACATTATTTTGTATGAGGTTGACCATTGGAAAGCGTACATTCTGTTTATGTATATGCCATATATTCAGTCGCGGATATATTATGTTTAGATTTATAAATGTATTTATTAATATTTTCTGTACGGTTGCTTCTCTTTATAAAAGTCTGCGTATTTCAACCATGGTGTACTTCCGCATAAGATTTTGAGTCTGTAAAAAAATCTGCTCTAATTCACTGAAAATGCTATTGATGTTCAGTGATAAGAAAAAAGTCATCACAGTGATTTCACCTGTGAATTAATTTCATTGCTTGAAAATACTGAACTAAGCGAATGCATAACCTTTCAGAGAGAGAGAGAGAGAGAGAGAGAGAGAGAGAGAGAGAGAGAGAGAGAGAGCGATAAGGATATTTACATCTCTGTTAAAAAAGCGAAAGCTAACTCTTTCATATTCGGTCTTTTTCTCAAAGTTACTTTAAAATTATGGAACTGTTTTATGCGTCGCAGTATACGTGTGCTCCTCTCGCTATTTGTATCACACAATAGGCTCTTGCAAAATGAGAGAGAGAGAGAGAGAGAGAGAGAGAGAGAATATGAATATCATCTGCAATTCTATTTAAAAAAGAAGGGTTCACTCATACACGCTCCGTATTCTGACCCTGTTTAAAATGACGATTCTTTTGTTTACATCTCGGCAATACGTGTTCAGCAGGTATCGTCCGAATCGGCTTCACTCGACCACAGCAGTGGCGGCGCCTAGGTGATGTTTTAAGAGGAGCAACAAGCCAGGGTCTATTTGCAACGTAATAAGGCCGTTTGTATTTCGGATGTAATTAGGTCATAATGTTGTGACGCGAAGCGAACGTAACAATATGTGGTTGCATTGCGTGGTAATCGTTGGTCGGAGTCTCAGAGGGAGGTAGTGAAGAAGAAAAAAAGAAGGGTAAAAAATAGAAGGAAGTGAGAGGAAAAATGAAGGTGGAAGTTAGCCAGAGACATTGAGATGAAGAAGGGGAGGCGAGTAAAAGAGAGAGAGAGAATAGTGTTAAGAAGGGCTGAAAGGAAGAAGAAAGGAAAAATATTTCTGTGCGTGGTACATGAAAATGAGAGAGAGATGTTTTTCGATCAGGTTTTTATTTGGATTTCATTTACTAGGCAGTGATGGTTCTTAAAGAACTGTCAATAAACATTCTAAATCACTTAGCATCCTCATTATGGCTTGAAATACGTAAGAAAAAGCAATGGTTATTAAACGTTGAGCGGCATAGCATAGCTAATAAAGTAATTCCACGAAACATTTTGCGGAATACGTCACAGGCATCTACGTATATGAAATTTTTCTGTAGTGAGTTATATAAAAATTTCTGAGGTGTCCTAAAAGCTATGTGGCGTAACCTTTACACTCCGTTATGTAAAAAAAAAATAAATGTATTAAAGTGAGAAGCATCGTCATCATTTCATTTGTTTTATTATGATACGACTTAAATTTAGCTCATTATAACTTGTCTCATAACATCTAGATATCGATCAGAAAACTTATTTTTCTTGAAGTAACTCCACAACTTAAAATTGGCTCATTATAGCTTGCCTCATAACAGCTAAATATCGTTAAAAATAACTTAATTTTGTATTTTAAATAAATCCACTTCTACCATTATAACGTTCACTGAATTTCGATCAGCTTACAGTGGCACTACTACTAATAGTGTTGGTAGTAGTAATAGTGGTATTAGTACCATTATGAATCGATGAGAATTCAGCTCACCCCTCAAACCGTCAACACATCAGCCTCGCCTGTCGCAGCTTCTCACAAATCGGGGGCTGGAATTGACAACCTCATTTTTCCGTAATGAGTTCCTCTCCCCAATTTGCATACCGTCGGTCAGATAGGGTATCCAGACAACCTTTTCGCCCCCATTTATGATGTGTTACCTATCGAGTGCGCTGCGGTAATGAGTTTTTTAGATGTGGTTCTTACGTTTGCGAGATGTATACGTACTTCTTGAAAGCGCTGCGCTCTACTGCCTTTTTTTTTTCTCTCAGCTGGTGTTTATATGTATACAGGTATGTGTGCGTATGTATATGTATATGCATATATATATATATATATATATATATATATGTATAGATATGTATATATATATATATATATAGTATATATATATATATATATGTATATGTATATATATATATATATATATATATGTATATATACTATATGTATATATTATATATATCTATATATATATATAGATATTATTATATAATTAGATATGTAGAGTAGATATAGATATATATATATATATATATATATATATATATAACATGAAAAACTTATATATATATATATAGTATATATATTTTATATATCAAGAATTAGGTATATATAGTGTATATATATATATAGTATTATAATATATATATATTATTATATATATATATATATATATAGATATAATATATATTTAATGTGCGTGTGTGTGTGCATTTTTGCGTATGATATTTGCTTTTCTTGATTTATTAACATCATTTATATTATACTTGGATATTCTTATTTCTCTCGATTTTCTCCTCCTTTCTCATAAAATCACGATCAGGTAATATGCTCACTTAACACTTTTATGACCTTATAGACTTGTTTCCAATGTGTTCGTGTGTATTTTGAATTCCCTTGCTAATAAAGCACACAGACTTGCTTAACTTCGAAACGGCCTTCTCGAGTGTGCGTGTTATGCGCGCATTTCGACACGGGTCAGTTGTGGACGAGACTATAGGAGGCTTTGCGAAAACACTTGTTTTGGTCCTAAATTCAACCCCCCAAAACTTTCTCGAACACTTTCTTTTCCTCAGTCATATATTCGTAGTCTGTTTCTATGGTAATTCCTCTCTCAACCTTTCTCTTCACTTTTGTTTGTTTGTGTTTTACCTTATTTCCTTTTCTGATAGTTATGAATTCTATTTAAATTGTCAGAAATTGATTTTCTTTGCTTTGCTTGTGTATATCTGTATCTTCTCCGATCTTTATACAAGAATAGATTCATTAAGCTCTCTCTCTCTCTCTCTCTCTCTCTCTCTCTCTCTCTCTCTCTCTCTCTCTCTCTCTCTCTCTCCATTTTGTTTTCCAGGGCGTGGGGTTTGCTACAGGCAATTTTGAACTAAATGATGCGTAATTAGCCGTGAAATTTTATATCCCGAATGGCAAAGTTGAAGTCAGCTTTTGCTAATATTGCACTCTGTTTTATGGTCTCTCTCTCTCTCTCTCTCTCTCTCTCTCTCTGTATATATATATGTGGGTGTGTGTATGTGTGTGTGCATATATATAAATTATTTATATACTATATAAGAATATATATATCTATAGATATATAATATATTTATATATATATAACATAATATATATATATATATATATATATATGTATATTTTATTATATATATATAGATATATATGTTTTGTTTGCTTGCGCAAGGTTTCCGACAAGGCTGATTTCTCTACGTGCTACCATGTTCTAAAATGCTTCTTCTTTCTTTTACCCTTCATTATTAGAGTATTTTTTCTGTACTCTCTTATTTTTCTTTTTCTCGGCGACGCTATTCTTGTTCGTGTCATTTATTTTTAACCTTGCTCTCTTATTGCGTATGTTTCATTTATGTCTTCATTTCATTAGATTACGTTCTCTTTTATCCTCTATAATACCCTTATTATTTAAGTCTCGAAATATCACATTCTGATCTTTTTCCATTTCGTATTTCTGTATTTACCATCTTTTTTTCCATATTGTTTCTTGCCCTTTTATTCTCCATATCTGCACATCATGTCCCATTGTGCCCCGTTGTTCTTCCTTTTATTCATCAAATGTAATTATTTCCTTGTGTATCTACGTATTTTCTCTGACTATCCTTTTTCCTGCTTTTATCCACTGCATACACTTTGTGTTTCTTATCTGTTCTGTTTCTCTTGAATTTAGGCTTTCTCGTATATTAGTAATTTTTGTTATTATTCTGTTATTCAAGTTTATTTTGCTTTATAAATATAATAATTATCTAGTCACACAGGGTTTAATTCTTGTTCATGTATTGTTGTGTCCGTTATTCATATTTATGCTTTCATTATTTATATCGACTTATTTCTTATGTAGATTATTGTAAATTATCATTATTGATTATCATTTTGACGTCTCTGTTTATCTATTTGTCATTACACTTTTCCCTTTAGATATTTTTACACATTTTATTTTATTTTAAAGTAATCTTTCCTCACTTATAGTTCACTTCTTTCCTATCCTATTTAGAAAATTTTACTTTCAATTACATTAGTTTAATTTACGTATTTCCAGACATATTTCTCTTTTTCTTTATCCTTTACGTCTGTTTTTACCCCCAGAGAACGATCTAATAACTAAATGCAATTTAACGAGCGTAAACATTGCAAGACATTTTCTCAAAAATATCGATGACGCAATGCACGTGCATTGCCCACCGAGCATCTGAGTTGGTGGTCCATTGTTTTGCATAAACAAAGCAATGCAGTGACGTCACTACTTAGTACAATTGCGTTCCCAGCACTCTTGAGTAACGAGGCATTTTATACAAACATACAGACATACACACACATAAACTATATATATATATATATATATATATATATAGATATATATATATATATATATACACATATATATATGTATATATGTATAATAATGTATATATACATACATTATATATATATTTATATAAAACAGTATAAAAGTATTAAACGAAATGTAAAGTCATGATCCTAAAACTAAAATATACATGATAAAAGTATTGAAATTAATCATACAATACCATATTACATAGATACACACACACACACACGCATACACACACACACACATATATATATATATATATATATATATATATAATATATATATGATATATACAATACCATATTACTAGATACATTCCACACACACGTCATCACACAACCAACACCAACTCAAAAAAAAAGGGGTTGCAACATATATATATATTTTATTAATAAAGTACTTCCATTTCAATATATTACTACATATGATAACTATCTAGAATATATAATATTATATTATGGGTTTATTACTTCCATTTCAATACTATTATAATAAGTATTTTAGTTTTATGGTCATGACTTATAGTCGTTTAATACTTTCATACTGTTATATTCATGAGTATAATTAATTCCGTCGAACACTTATTTTTTTCTCGTTTAAATCTTGCGTTGCTGGGTATGATGTTTATTGATTTTGTTACTGTTGTATCATATAAATTTTAATTTCATGATAAGATATACTTTCGTTTGATACTTTTATAAATCTTAATTCTATTATTTTTATTATTTGTCTCGATTGAGTTGTAGGGGAACTTCTTAGGTTATATTTTTCTTAATTTAATTGATACCTCGCATTTTCCTGCTCCTGTTCACTTTCCTCCCTTTCTCCTCCGTCTCCTCTTTTCTCCTCTTTTCTTGCTTCCTTTTATTCTCTCGTTTTTCTTTCTAGTTATCTCCTTTCTTTTAGATGCACATATTCTCCTTCTGTTCTGTTTCACCTCTTTTCCTGATCCCCCACTCCCCATTCCTATACCTTCTCTTCTCTTCCCTGTTTAGATTTTTACCCCTCTCTCTCTCTCTCTCTCTCTCTCTCTCTTGCCTCTGGCTCCTTTTGCCTCCTTGTTTTTCTCTTTTTTCTCCTCACTTCCATCTTCCTCTCTTCCTTCTCCGTTCTACCTCTCATTCTACTCCCTCTTACATCCTTTCGTCCGTCCTCCTCCCGCCCCCCGCCCCCCATGCTTCTTCCCCCATTCTCCGTGCTAGAAACCACGCAAGTCTCTTATGTACCAATTTGTCTTCTTCCTCTCTCTCTCTCTCTCTCTCTCTCTCGGTATTTTGCATGATTACTCGGCATTAGTCAGTTTGCTCTAATGATAATTTAGGATTCTTAGTTAACATGCAAATTCCGGCGGTTCTCCCGAAGTGCCAGAATGCGAGCAGGGCGGTCACCCCTTGGCGACCGAATTGGCGCCGCTTTTGGTGTACTAGCTGACCAACCCGGCGCTGCCCGGGTAATCTCAGAAGACAGTCGATAAACTCTCTCTCTCTCTCTCTCTCTCTCTCTCTCTCTCTCTCTCTCTCTCTCTCTCTCCTTCCTGTTTTACTTTCCCTCTATCGTCGATCCTCTGTAGACTTCAACATTTTATTTGGTACTCGGTTAATATGAAAATTGGTGGCCCCTTGAAATTTTTCTGGATCCGCTAGTATCTCTAACCACCTCTTGTGTAAGCAGCCAATTTCTCCATCACATTTCCTCTCTTCTTCTTTTTATAATAATAATAATAATAATAATAAGAGATGAAGGTCAGGATCAGGATAGAATATATGCAGAGACTTAATTAAGTCAAAACTCAACACCAGAAATATGATAAAAGCATAAACAAATGGGAAGTTCCAGTAAACAGATACAGCGCAGGAGCAGTGGAATGGACGAAGGCAGAATTCCACAGCATAGACCAGAAAACTAGGAAACATATGACTACATAAAGCACTACACCCAAGAGCAAATACGGACAGACTATACAAAACACGAAAGGAAGGAGGAAGAGGACTACTAAGCATATATATATATATATATATATATATTGTATATATACGTATGTAAATGTATATATATACACATGTATATACATATATATATATATATATAGATAGATAGATAGATAGATAGATAGATAGATAGATAGATAGATAGATAGATAGATAGATAGATAGATAAAAGGCCCTTAAAACACTATTTTAACGTTGCATCCATATATTTCGAGCACTTCCTTCTGTACTCCTGATCACTGGTAAAAAATATGGACATAGGATGTCTTACAAGAGTATATATACAAAAACACATGTAGGTGTGGCAGTAAGTCTCTGTTGGTGACCCAGGAAGGGTGGAAATTAAACTATTCCCTGGTGATTTTTGGCCTCATTAACTCCCGTCTGGCAACTCGTCCGGTGGTCGGATTTTCTTGGACACCTGCTTGAGGAGAGGCCTAAGGATAAGTTCGTCGATGTCATCCGATTTCCAAGTCCTCCTAACAGGTTCATATTATTGGTTTGATTGATGATAGCAGATTCCAGCATTTTCCTTTTGTACGGACAACTACTCTTGAAAATCACCTCCGCCCCTAACATGTAGGAAAATCAGGGAATAGTTTAATTCCCACCCTTCCTGGGTGTTTGTATATATACTCTTATAAGACATCTTATGTCCATATTTTTTACCAGTGATCAGGAGCACAGAAGGAAGTGCTCGAAACATATGGTTGCAACGTTAAAGTAGTGTTTTATGGGCCTTATATCTTCATATTATACTGTTGTATTACAGTAAAAAGACATTCATATATATACATATATATATGTATATATATATATATATATCTAGTATATATGTATATATATATATATATATATAGATATATATATATATATATATGTATTATATATATATATATATATATGTATATATATATATATATATATATATATCGAGCTACAATGTCCTTTAATATCTAATTCGCTCTACCTCGGAATTAATATATTTTCATATATGCTTAACCGAAGGGGAATTTTTTCTCGATAATAGACTTGCCTGGACTGGGACGCGACCCACGGAGCCTTTCAAATCCAGGAACGTCAGTGAAGCTTTTACCTACTACACCAACGCAAATGTGATATGACATTATATCTATATATATATATATATATATATATATATATATATACATATATTTATAGATATTTATTTATATATATATGTGTGTGTGTGTGTGTGTGTGTGTGTTTATCTAAAGCATCCATATTATTTTATCATTATTTTTGGGGACCACGTGACTAGGCTCCGTCCAACCGGCCCCCGCCCCCCACGCTTCCCCAACCACTAGTGGATAGAGGAAAGGGCAGTGGGTTAGGTTCGTAGGGTTGGCGGTTTTGAGGCTTAATAAATCGCCTGAGTGAAAGGTTCAAGAGAGCCTTTAGGGATATATGGATATCAGATAACGAGTGAATAGCTTCCTACACGATCTCTCTCTCTCTCTCTTAGTTCACACTTGTGAGAGGGACCCACGAAAACTTCCAATTCTCTCTCTGTGTCTCTCTTTCTCTCCCCCCCTCTCATCCCCAGTTCACACTTATGAGGGGGACCCACGAAGACTCTCTCTCTCTCTCTCTCTCTCTCTCTCTCTCTCTCTCAGTTCACTCATGTGAGGGGGACCCCCGAAGACTTCGTCGCTCTCTCTCTCTCTCTCTCTCTCTCTCTCTCTCTCTCATGAATGATCTAAACAATGCGTAAATTTCGCCTAATCTTCCCTCGTGATGACGTAATGAATCCGAGTAATGGCTCGGAGTTTGTGCTAAATATTATTAGTTTAGATGCATAGCTGAGATAGGGGGTTATTTAGACGAAAAGGAGTTGCCATAGATCTCTCGTGCGAGACAAGTGTAATGCTTTCATTTAGATAAATTAATCTTGGAACCGCTTAGTAACTCTCTCTCTCTCTCTCTCTCTCTCTCTCTCTCTCTAATTAGACAAAAGGAGAAACGAGTCCGGAACGCTTTACGATAAATCCAAGAGGAATTTATGAACGATGGACGAGGGCTCCGAAATGAACAAATGGCGGCGTTTGGCAACGCACACAGTCTTGTAAGGCATTGACCAATCATCGCGCAGCAATTAGCGCTGCAATTAGAGCAACCATTTTTTCCCTTAATTTGTCTGAACATTGCTGACTTCTCAAAGGCATCTGACTCTAAATTACCTTTGTAAATCGCACGGGAAGCGAGGTATTATGCACGTTTAGATGTGAGCATATGTCATTCGTCTTAAGTGTATGCCTGAAAAAATCGAGCTTTCTGGGGTGTTAAATTATATGTAAATCCTAGATACATCGTCGCTAAAGAGACTGTCGTAAAGGTTGTGCAGTGTGTATTATATATGTGTGTGTGTGTTTATGTATGTATCCGTCACACACACACACACACACACACACACACACACACACACACATATATATATATATATATATATATATATATATATATATATATATTATATTTTTTTTTTTTTTTTTTTTTTTTTTTTTTTTTGTTACTTAAAATATCGAACAAGATCAGTTCGTATGCGATTGTTATAGAGACGCATTTCTTCTTTTCTCTTGTTATCTCAGTCTTTCAACTTTACATTTGTTTTTTCACTCTGAACCACTTTTATCCATAGTTGCCAGATAGCCCCAGGCCCAAAATGGCCTGTACTCCAAATACCATCTGTCCACAGGCCGTGATATTGATTCTTCCTCCAGAAAACGTAGCCTGTGATTTAGCCTGAGTCGAAGACAATAGTTTGATTTAATTATTGACATTATCTGTACTTTGTTTGTTCGCCTCTCTCTCTCTCTCTCTCTCTCTCTCTCTCTCTCTCTCTCTCTCTCTCTCTCTCCTCTCTCTCTCTCTCTCTCTCTCTCTAGGTTGGTTATTTTTAACAGATGTTAAATCCTTTAAGGAGTATCAGAGCGAGTGACAGAGACTATCCAAAAATATGTCCAATTTTTGTCTAATACAAATTTGAGAGAAGTAGAGGATTCTTTTTTCTTTAACTTTAATTTTTCTTAGGTTCAGGTGTATGGGAATGTTAGTGACGGACAGAATTTCGACATTTTTACTTTGTCCATCTTTTCATTGAGGATGTGAATTGTAAGGAGTTATCGTAATTCTCGAACATAGTTATTGCTGAGAGCATAGATATTAATACCTACTAGATTTAACGTAACCCAAAGATATTAATGTTTCATTGATGCGTCCCTTATAATAGCAAGTAGGGTGAGTGCCGTTAGAACTGGAGGATATTAGATGAAATATTGCAACTCCCCAACGTAAAGTTAACAAAGAGGATAAGTATTGTAAAATCTCCTCAGTCTAGCAAGTATGTAGAGTGCCGATACAAGTTGTGGAGGATATTAGATCAAATATTGTAACTCTCCAACGTAACGTTAACAGAGAGAATAACTAAAAACTCCTCAGTTTTATGCAATGGAAAGTTATTACCTTTCATTAGGAGGTCCATTAGGTAGCAGTTAGGGAGTTCTGGTCCTGAGAAGCGTGTTCTCAAAACGTATTGTTCAAAAGAAAATCAATAAAACCTCGATTTTTCGATTTCTTGCAAGTCTGAGCATTTAGCGACTCTTAAGGAGATCGATATAGCAATAATGATAATAATTATATATTCATATATATATATATATATAATATTATATATATATATAGATATATATATATATATATATTATTTTCAAGCCAGGGCCATATTTACAGATAGATAAGGTAGATACAATACAGTGCACAGAATTTTGCTACACGAGCATGTAGGATGCGGGTCGTGAGAACTGATCCAGTATTTATATGAAATATCGTAAAAAAAATAAAAACCTAACCATCAGAGACAGAATAAACGAAGCCTTCTAGATTCTATACAATAATGATATATATGTTTTTTTTTATTTCACCCCAGGGCCATATCCAGAGATAGATAAGGTAGATACAATCAAGGTCTAAAGAGTATATTCTTTAGACCTTGGATACAATACACTGCACAAAAATTTAGCTACACTAGCGTGTAGGATGCGGGTCGAAAGAACTGATCTAGAATTTATATAAAGTATCTTATCCAAACGTAACCTTCACAGACAGAATAAATGAAGCCTTCTAGATTCTATAAAGTGCAAAGGTATCATCGTTTCGTAAGAAGTCATTGCAATTCAAAGCTGTTAACGTCTCACAAGGAGGCCCCCTAAGGTAGTAAGCATGGATACAGGGCGTAGGAAGTTATAATCGAAGACATCAGGTAACTCTCAAAAAGTAACGTTCACAAAGCAAATCAAGAAATCCTCCTCCTCCTCCTCCTCCTCCTCCTCTTCTCCTCCTCCTCCTCCTCCTCGATTTCTTGCAATCCAAAGCTATTAAAGTTTCATAAGGGGGTCATTTCATCTGAGAGACGAATCTTAATTTGCCGCTGAAAAGTGCTGGTCATCTATGGATTAACAAACATGATGCTAAGTGGGCGCCCCGAGCTCTCTGTCTATCATATGGGTTGTGTAATGTTGTGTGATGCTAATTTATACCTTTTTCTTGTTTCCGAGTTTTTATATGCAACGCCAAGTATGGCTGCCTGGGACTGGTGTATGATAAACATCTTTTTTCATTTTCTTTTTAGAAACTTTTTGTGCGTGATATTGCATATTTTGGCGTTATGTGATGTTTATAACATGAGTTTTTTTGGAATTTCAGTGCGTCTTCTACTTAGAGTTGTACGATATTTACAATTGGATCTTATGATGCTTTACGATGCTGTTGTGAGCTATATGTTATGAAAAAAATTACCCTACTTAGAGTTGTACGATATTTATACAGTGGATCTTATGATGCTGTATTATAATGTGATCTGTATAGTGTTAAAAAAAAAAAAAAAACGAGTGTATCCTCTTGAATGCGTGTACGTTTTTCCATGCTATCTCCCTTGTTCAGTTATGTTTCCTACTTTCACCTAAGAATATCCGCTTGCACTTCTCATTCTTAGATCTTTCATATTATCTACTCGCGCAAAGGCATTCTGTTATGTGGGAAAGGAAAAAAAAAAAAAAAAAAAAAAAAAAAAACGGTTTTTTCTAGTTAATGGGTCAGTTTTATTTCCTTTTTTAAATCTTCAGATGAAAAATCTTGCGGACAGGGTCAACCGTCTATAAACCCTAGAGAGCTGCAAAGGGAAATCGGCTTGCAGATAAAGACAGTATATATGAAAAGCTGATATGTCAATAAGTATGATGGAATAGAAAATGAAACCGATACACCTGCATTCAGGAATGAGTTGGCTTAAACATTTAGATATCAGAAGATTCCATAACGGCACTAGGGAAATTATTCCACATTTTAGTTGTAGCCAAGATAGATAACCTTATGGGTTATCTGAAAGGATCTGGCTATTTTAATAAGATATGATTTCAGTATATTTAGTAAAGGTTTTAGTCATTTTCATTTTATTAAATATATATTTTTAAACATAAAATTTCTATATATTTATATATATATATATATATATATATATATATATATATATATATATATATATATATATATATATATATATTTAATGGTTTTATCAATCTCATTGTTCATTTTTTACGTTCATATGTGAACACTATTATCATTCATTTATTTATCATACTAAATTATACAGTCATTTTATTAGGGCGCCGAATAATCCTGATGGGTTCCGGCGCTTGGTCCTCAAGACCTAAATTTCATAATCAATCAATCAGTTGTAGCCAAGATAAAATTCCCAGCACACTGAACGGCGTGAATTTAATCTGAGGCAAGAAAACGACGACAGAGCAGCAGCAGCAGCAGCCAGCTTAGAGTTGTGAGCAAAAACAGCCAGATCAGGTCAATAAAAGTGCCGAGGTGTTTTTTTCGTTATAGTACATTTTATTTTTTCTGAGGGGAGGGGGCGGTTAGTGCTATCAGTTACCTTACGCGGTGCAACCCTTTCATTCCTTTTACTATACGTCCGTTCTTATTCTCTTTCTTCCATGTCACTTTCCACCTTCTTCCAAAAACTGTTTCAACATTATTTTTAGCGCTGAATGACTTCATAGGTTGTTCCAGCGTATGGCCTTTGGCTTAAATTTTCTAATCTAATTCCAAATTTTATTTAACAGATGAACGTTTGCTGGTAATTGCCGGTAATAATAAGTAATTTTAATAGTAATGAAAACTAAGCATGCTCTGAAAAGCACGGTGTAGCTATAACCTTTAATAAATTGTGACAAAAAATATTGCAGATTTCACAGATGCTGCCTACATACACGTTATCCTTTTTGAAACTCCCAGGCAACCTTAGCCAAGAGTATCTATGTTAAGTGTAGGAGCCAGTGCGCATGCGCACGTTTCCTCCACCGCTCCCTTGTCATCACTACGTGAAGGCTTTCAAGTGAATTAGCCAGTCATATTTAACCGTTCTCAGCGGACAAAGTTGAGACGCAAATTGCACACTTGGGGAGCGATTCGTCTTCGCTCAGGTGATCTATATCGAGTTTCTGTATCCCTCCCTGTCCCAGATCTCAGAACGTGGCCTAACCTGCAATCTCGTCATGGACCCTACAAAAAGACGGTAGCCGAGACGAATTCGGATAAATTCCCCACCACCTCTCTCTCTCTCTCTCTCTCTCTCTCTCTCTCTCTCTCTCTCTGCACGGAAAGATGTCCCTGAGGTGTACGTATATTCGCATCCACATAAATGTATGTAAACTTTACTTCCCGTAAACGTGCTAAGGGGTAAAAGGTATGTGTTATATAATTGCCCGAAAATTATTTTTTCTTCACAAGGTATTTGGGATTTTTTTCTTTTAATTCTGTCAATCTTCGGCCAAGTTACTCTTCGTCTCTTCGAAGACTACTGTATTCTCTCTTTCCTTTCTTTCTTATTATATATTGTATATATATATATATTATTGCTACGTCTATAGAACGCCTCGCCTTCCCAGCAGAGTTTAGTGATATTTAAATTATAAAAGTAGCAGCCATGCCTTCTCCTGAAGCGACTGTTGTTGGGAGAGTGGGTATGTCGTAGGGAAGATATTTCCAGTCTGACGGAAGCTTAGGGTAAGAGAGGCAAGTCACAAGAGGTAGCTAGGCTTCGAGATGGATTTTAGGAGACTTCTACAATAAGACCTATTTTCCTTCCCAATTTGCTGGCGTTGTGTTTACCACCTTTCAGGCAATGCCCGAGGCGGTCTTTGGAAGCCCCGTGATTCGACAACAACCAGGATCGACCTCAGTCAACTGCAGTCGGTAGTCCATGACGGCTGTCCACCCCCGCCGGCCTACCCACGACGTACTGGTGGACACGAACCCCAGACCTGAACCGTCAGGTCCGGCTCGTTCTTACTAACCGGATACACTGAATATTTGCATAAAGGTACGTCTGGAAAGTGTAAACTTCAACCCTCAGCACCTTTTACTATACCATACACGACTCTTGCTAATTCATTTTCAATTCTCATTTTTACCCCTTCTACATCAAAAGCCCTTTGTCCTCCTCATCGGGCCACGTGCTCCCCTTTGTGACTTGTTAAAGACCAAGCTTTCGTGCATACCTCAGTGAACCATTCGAGTTTACCTTCCCCAATGTTAGATTAATCAGCCTTAATCAAAGCAGAAGTCATTTTTTCCTTTTATCTCGTTTAATCTGGGATTCTTTTCCAGATTCCATGAGTCACGTGCCGTCTCTCTGCCGCAAGTGTGCATTACCCCAAGTGTATGAAAACCAGCTATAACAGCTCAAATGGAGCCATCATTTACCTTTTCTCCAGCCCAGCACGGGCCTTTAGTAAATAAATAGCTTTAAGTAACGAGCTGAGTTTTCTGGCGACCTTCCCTCTAAAGAAATTAATAATAACTATCAGTTTACGGTAAGTTTAAAGCAATTCCCTCTTGAAATCCCTCAATCACTTCCGTTTACGTATCTATACTCTCTCAAGGCCGCTATATACCGTAAAATTGGCGAATCTTGCCTGGATTGAACCTAGCTTGCTTAAAGAAAAAAAAAAGCTGTAAATCGCGTTATCCGTTGTAAAACGTAAACTGTAAATTATTTTACAAAAAGCAAATCAAGCACACTTGCAGGGAAAGAAGACACACTGGCTCACGGTAAGGTATTCCATTCATTAATATGATTATTCTATAACCTATGTTAGATTAAGGTACGTTTAAGTATTTTTTTATTGTAAAGTGTTTTAAACAAATGTGAAGGTAGTAAATCTTATTATTGTAAACGGCCAGAGCGCCGGCGAGTTCGGTTATTTTGTAAATCGCATTGTTGTTGTAGGAGCTCACACGAACACTGTGCAGATAGATGCCAGAAAGGACCAGATCAAACTAGGAAGTGCTTTGCCAGGGTTTATTGCTGTATTAGAAAGCTAGCTAGTTAGGAGTGTTTTACTAATAGTTTACGGCAAAAGAAGTGTACAATTCTTTTGTCTGTGATATGTTAGGATATTCATTTTTTAACTTAGTTTTCATTCCAAGTGTTGTACCGCTACCTCTCAGCTAATTCAGCTTAGCGAACTTTCGCGCCTGCGCGGTCTCAACCAGCCTTCGTTTTCGCTCACAGCGGCAGCCATGTTTTTATCCCTTTAAACATTACCTAAACAATTTAAGCAAAGTAACGTAAGTCTCGAAGTTTTAACGCAAATAATATCGATCTCGGTACTAGTATCTATCGTTCTGCCAGAGAAATTAACGTAATTCGCCTTGAATAAGAAAGTAGAATTTTTGTGTTTGTAAATTGCCTTCGCATTTACAGAGAATCAGCTGATTCGCCATCAATGCTAGCACACCGTGGTGCTAACCCGCTCTTCTCGCCTCACGTGTTTTCACCTCGCATCGCTCACTCGCGCGCTGAGCGAAAAATTCATTTCACTTAACGTAACCTCATTTACAATTGTTTGCTAACATCGTTTTTCAAATCCTTACCGTAATTTTTCACTTGTCCTTACGTAAAGTTAACGTAAATCTTAAAAGTAGAGTAAATTACAAGAATTGTTAACGTAAAACGCGTCTTTGTAAAATTTCATATTGAAACGCAAATCATTTCATAAGCGCAAGCCGCTAACATTAACGTAAAAATCGTTCACCACGAGCGCGTTATCATTTTCATAAAACGTTATCCAAAAGCAATTCTTTCATTTCACGTTAACGTAAGTAAATCATTTAACGCAAGTTGCGTCATATTAAACTAACATTAGTAGTTCAATTCAATATAAGGGAGTTCATTCATATATCATTTTTCACACCTCTCCGAGAGAGAGAGAGAGAGAGAGAGAGAGAGAGACGAGGAGAGAGAGAGAGAGAGAGAGAACCAGAAACCAGTATTCACGAAGCCAAGAGTACTACATCTTACCATTAATTATAGTATGCAGAATTAACATTATTTTAGTCTCTTGTGTCTTTCATTTACACAGCGTGATACGTACGCGCATGTGTCCATTGCAGTTTGCAAACATTTATTTATTTATTTCATTTACCGAGTACTTCAGCGAGGGACTGAGCATTTTCAATTATCATTACCTGTCGTTGCCCGAGTGGTCTTGTTCATTTTTTATCACAAAAGACTTGCGTATACCGCAGCACAACTCGCACAGTGTGCCACGCAAATTCATTACTTCCAGACAGGGAGTCGTTACCATTTAGGACTGGCCACCACCAGTGCACGTCAGGTCTTATCATTTCACAGTGCCACTAATTCTTGACACTGTCCATCGACTGGCTGCTGAAGTACTCCAACCTTTTTACTTTCTCTCCTCCACCATTACACTCTGCCATGAGCAGTGCCATTTCACTTCAGTATATTTAAGTATACTGCGTGTAGTGTCCGGGACACACCAGCACGATACCAGTGCTCAAAGGAACGCCTCCTCATAAGTGCCATTGCACCTGTACAGGCCGTACAGGTAGCCCTATACCTGCGTGTCCCGTCCTACGGAACGCCCATTCATTAGAGTATCCACCATTTTGGATCACTCCACCAAGAACGCCTCTGAAAGTGCCGTGTACCTGTATTGGACCCACAGGTAGCCCATTCCAGCGTCTCCCAACTTAAGAACGCCCTTAAGTGTGACGTACGCCGTACACTCCATTTGATTTTTTCACCTCTTTAGAAGTGCCAATCCAGAAGTGCCACCAACTTACGGGACACTTCCCAAGTGCCACAGAGCACCCAGTCTTCTCAGGACTTTTTTTCTCTACCACGTCGCAGAACACCTTTCCAAGTGAGTGCCACTTTCCACAGTAGGCATCCTATTCCATTCCGTACCCTTCCTGGCCATTATTTTCATTTTCATCAGAGCCTCTACTGCAGCCTAAGGGAAATGTCTTCCCCTGCTTCCCGCGACTTCTTTGCCGTAGAGCTCGAGAGGCTCCGAGTCTTCATAACTCTGGGCAAGGAGGCTGGTTACACTGGACCAGCACTAGACCAGTGGATAAAGGCGCAGCAGGCTGCCGCGCGCCTGCAAGAAAAGAAGAAGAAAGGGAAAACCAGAGAAAAGCCGGAGAAGCAGAGAGAAAAGAAAGAGAAGCAGAAAGGAAGGCAAGGGAAGAGGAGCGAAAGCATGAGCTCGCTCTCAAGGAGAAGGAACTCGACATCAAGCGGGAGAAGGCCCGTAAGGAGAGTATCCTAGCTCAAGCCACTCTGCCAGCTTCCAGCCCTGCACCCACTGTCTCTCTTAGTCCCACCGTCTCTGGTCAGCCTGACATCCTTTTCGATTTGCGAGCCTGGTCCCTGATCCAGTGCCCGAGATAGAAATTTCTTCCGCACCATCTCAGCCTCTTACCCTTTTACCAAACCGCCTACCTCCTCCCTTTTGGAAGAGGTAAGCCCACCAGTTAACCCCAGACTTGTTTCCGAGGGTGATTCAACAGAGGTTTCCTTAACCTCCCCACGTCAAATCACTGCCAGAGAGGACTCTTCACCTGTGCCTGAGCACACTGCCAGCCTTGGTGACTCCACAGATTCGCAACCTGTGGGGGCATCTCGGTCTTACCGTTTTACGTCCAGTGCCACGGAAGAGGTTCTGGAACACGTTCTGCCGAGACTGTGGCCGCAAGGGTCACATGTCTGCCAACTATGGAGGGTGCGCGAACCACCATATTCCTGCCATCGCAATGGCAGTTACCAATCCTTCTTCACTAGGACCCCCAGCTAAGGGCCCTATAACAGTCGCACCCCTCCAAAGCCATTATCCGCCAAGCCACGTCAGAGCCTACGACGACTCTGGCGCTCAAATCTCCCTGATACGGGAAGATCGAATCCCCCGAGGGGCTAATATTGACAGACGTCAACTGATAACTATTGAAGGCATCAATCACATTAAACTGATCCTTCCGACCGTCCAATTGAGGGTCACCCAGACCTCACTTCTCCAAAGAATGTACTCTTGCAGTTGCAAGCTACATCCCAGGAGGTTACGACCTCCTCCTAGGGCAAGACATGAAGTCTCCCTCACAATTCAAAAAGCCTAGGGGTCCTAACCCCATGTCAATTCACTCCAAAGCAAGGAGTCACGAAATTCTACTTCCTCTAGGAAGTACACCATCCACCAACAGTCTCCCCCGTTACCAAGGAGGGAGATTGACCATTCACAGTTCCGTTGCAAGACCTGTAACGTAATAGGGCACTCCACAAATTGGCCTAGGTGCCCTAGCAAGTTATGTGCAGCGGACACTGTCCCAAGTCCCACAACGCTTAGCCTTCCAAAAGAGACAGGACCCTCTGTCTCCCATAACCAAGGGCACACGCTGAGAGGTATTGCACCTCCGGTACCCGCCACAGGTCCGGTCCAGTCGACCTCAACTCTCTGCCAGTACCACTTGGCAGCACTGAGCAGTGCCAAGCTCCGTCCAGTCCTGGACGTAGAGCCACCACCGAACTTGACCTCTGCGCCTGGCCCCGAGCTAGCACCGGCGCCTAACCTTATCAGGATCCTCCTACAGGAGATCCTCCAACAGGCATGGAGCTTACCACAGCCCATGGCCAATCACTAGTTCCTTCTTCTTCATCCTTACCCCTGTCACCCGAGGATGAACCTCCGCAGACCTTACCTTTGTACCTCCTCTGGAAAACCAGGAACTGCCCGACCAGGAGTCAGCCTGGAGTTTTCCCCTCACGACGGTTGTCGCAGCAGCCGGAGTGAGGGCCTCCCCTGCAGTAGGTTCCACCTCTACGACGGTTGCTGCAGAGACCGAAGTAGGGTGTTCTCCTGAAATCCTTCAGGCTACCGCTGCCTCAGCTCCTGCCGGCGTTTCTGGCCTTACCCCAAGAGTCGTTGCCTCCGTCTACTCCTAGGACTGGTATAGCCAGGTCCTGGAGGAATAAGAAGAAGAAAAGAGGGACGTAACTACAAACTAACCAAAGAGCCACATGCTCTCCTTGACACCTGTGCCCGCGGTACAGTGTCGCATTCAATTGCAGAGTAATCCTGGCACCTACCCAGAGAAGGTAGCCAGCCTGATCTCTGCCAGTAACTAACCCTCTAACCCCTAGAAATTGTGATACTAACCCTCACTTAAATATAATTACCTCATTGCATTTCCTCCTGGTCAATTAACCACTCATCATCCCCATGCATCATTACTCTCATTATGTATTTTAACAATTCCGGCGACACATTACTGCTGTGCGGTACCACAAACTCTGGAATGATTGCGTCTCCATTTAACTGTATTGAGTAGGTTAGGCTAATAAGATTTAGTACCAGGGCATTACGTTAGTAAAAGTATAATTTTCAAGTAACCTTATCTAGGTAGAGTAGACTGTCGTCACAGACAACCCGTAGTTATTACTTAGGCTAGATTACATCACTACATTAAGTTAGTACACTTAGCATCTTTGCCTATAAGTTAGGTAGGCCATTGTAGTCAGCCGTATCGCTGCTCAAAAAAACTTCAAGTTAGAGTAGGAGAACTGGGTAGTCGAGGCGATCAACTTATTTCAGCCAAGACCTTCACGCCCGAAAGGGAGTGAATGCCTTCTTACAGGGGGAGCTGCTACGTCTATAGAACGCCTCGCCTTCCCAGCAGAGTTTTAGTGATATTTAATTATAAAAGTAGCAGCCATGCCTTCTCCTGAAGCGACTGTTGTTGGGAGAGTGGGTATGTCGTAGGGAAGTATATTTCCGGTCTGATGGAAGCTTAGGGTAAGAGAGGCAAGTCACAAGAGTAGCTAGGCTTCGAGACTCCACAGCCTTGGTGACTCCACAGATTCGCAACCTGTGGGGGCATCTCGGTCTTACCGTCCAGTGCCACGGAAGAGGTTTCTGGAACACGTTCTCGCCGAGACTGTGGCCGCAAGGGTCACATGTCTGCCAACTATGGAGGGTGCGCGAACCACCATATTCCTGCCATCGCAATGGCCGTCACCCAATCCTTCTTCACTAGGACCCCCAGCTAAGGGCCCTATAAACAGTCGCACCCCTCCAAAGCCATTATCCGCAAGCCACGTCAGAGCCTACGACGACTCTGGCGCTCAAATCTCCTGCTACGGGAGATCGAATCCCCCGAGAGGGGCTAATATTGACAGACGTCAACTGATAACTATTGAAGGCATCAATCACATTAACTGATCCTTCCGACCGTCCAATTGAGGGTCACCAGACCTCACTTCTCCAAAGAATGTACTCTTGCAGTTGCAAAGCTACATCCCAGGAGGTTACGACCTCCTCCTAGGGCAAGACATGAAGTCTCCCTCACAATTCAAAAAGACCTAGGGGTCCTAACCCCATGTCAATTCACTCCAAGCAAGGAGTCACCGAAATTCTACTTCCTCTAGGAAGTACATCCACCAACAGTCTCCCCCCGTTACCAAGGAGGGAGATTGACCATTCACAGGTCCGTTGCAAGACCTGTAACGTAATAGGGCACTCCACAAATTGGCCTAGGTGCCCTAGCAAGTTATGGTGCAGCGGACACTGTCCAGTCCCACAACGCTTAGCCTTCCAAAAGAGACAGGACCCTCTGTCTCCCATAACCAAGGCACGCTGTAGGTATTGCACCTCCGGTACCCGCCACAGGTCCAGTCGACCTCAACTCTCTGCCAGTACCCACTTGGCAGCACTGAGCAGTGCCAAGCTCCGTCCAGCCTGGACGTAGAGCCACCACCGAACTTGACCTCTGCGCCTGGCCCCGAGCTAGCACCGGCGCCTAACCTTATCAGGATCCTCCTACAGGAGATCCTCCAACAGGCATGGAGCTTACCACAGCCCATGGCCAATCACTAGTTCCTTCTTCTTCATCCTTACCCCTGTCACCCGAGGATGAACCTCCGGCAGACCTTACCTTTGTACCTCCTCTGGAAAACCAGGAACTGCCCGACCAGGAGTCAGCCTGGAGTTTTCCCCTCACGACGGTTGTCGCAGCAGCCGGAGTGAGGGCCTCCCCTGCAGTAGGTTCCACCTCTACGACGGTTGCTGCAGAGACCGAAGTAGGGTGTTCTCCTGAAATCCTTCAGGCTACCGCTGCCTCAGCTCCTCCGCCGGCGTTTTCTGGCCTTACCCCAGAGTCGTTGCCTCCGTCTACTCCTAGACTGGTATATGCCATCAGGTCCTGTGAGGAATAGAAGAAAAGAAGAAGGGACGTAACTAACAAACTACCAAAGAGCCACATGCTCTCCTTTGACACCTGTGCCCGAGGTACAGTGTCGCATTCAATTGCAGAGTAATCCTGGCACCTACCCAGAGAAGGTAGCCAGCCTGATCTCTGCCAGTAAACTAACCCTCTAACCCCTAGAAATTGTGATACTAACCCTCACTTAAATATAATTACCTCATTGCATTTCCCTCCTGGTCAATTAACCACTCATCATCCCCATGCATCATTACCTCTCTTATGTATTTTAACAATTCCGGCGACACATTACTGCTGTGCGTACACACTCTGGAATGATTGCGTCTCCATTTAACTGTATTGAGTAGGTTAGGCTAATGATTTAGTACCTGGGCATTACGTTAGTAGAAAGTATAATTTTCAAGTAACCTTATCTAGGGGTATTAGTAAGACTGTCGTCACAGACAACCCGTAGTTATTACTTAGGCTAGATTACATCACTACATTAAGTTAGTACACTTAGCATCTTTGCCTATAAGTTAGTAGGCCATTGTAGTCAGCCGTATCGCTGCTCAAAAAAACTTCAAGTTAGAGTAGGAGAACTGGGTAGTCGAGGCGATCAACTTATTTCAGCCAGACCTTCACGCCCGAAGGGAGTGAATGCCTTCTTAACAGGGGGAGCTGCTACGTCTATAGAACGCCTCGCCTTCCCAGCAGAGTTTTAGTGATATTTAATTATAAAGTAGCAGCCATGCCTTCTCCTGAAGCGACTGTTGTTGGGAGAGTGGGTATGTCGTAGGGAAGATATTTCCGGTCTGATGGAAGCTTAGGGTAAGAAGAGGCAAGTCAGAGTAGCTAGGCTTCGAGACTCCACAGCCTTGGTGACTCCACAGATTCGCAACCTGTGGGGGCATCTCGGTCTTACCGTCCAGTGCCACGGAAGAGGTTCTGGAACACGTTCTGCCGAGACTGTGGCCGCAAGGGTCACATGTCTGCCACTATGGAGGGTGCGCGAACCACCATATTCCTGCCATCGCAATGGCCGTCACCAATTCCTTCTTCACTAGGACCCCCAGCTAAGGGCCCTATAACAGGTCGCATCACCCCTCCAAAGCCATTATCCGCCAAGCCACGTCAGAGCCTACGACGACTCTGGCGCTCAAATCTCCCTGATACGGGAAGATCGAATCCCCCGAGGGGCTAATATTGACAGACGTCAACTGATAACTATTGAAGGCATCAAATCACATTCAAACTGACTCCTTCCGACCGTCCACCAATTGAGGGTCACCAGACCTCACTTTCTTTCCTCCCAAAGAATGTACTCTTGCAGTTGCAAGCTTACATCCCAGGCGGTTACGTACCTCCTCCTAGGGCAAGACATGCAAGTCTCCCTCCAACATTTCAAAAAGCCTAGGGGTCCTTAACCCCCACCCCATGTGTCCCAATTTTCACTCCAACAGCAAGGAGTCAACCGAAAATTCTAACGTTCCTCTAGGAAGTAACATCCACCAACAGTCTCCCCCCGTTTGCCCATGGCGGGAGATTTGAACCATTTCACAGTTCCGTTGCAAGACCTGTAAACGTAATAGGGCACGTCCCAACAAATTGGCCTAGGTGTCCCTTAGCAAAGTTGTTATGTGCAGCGGACACTGTCCCAATTCCTCCCACAACGCTTAGCCTTCCTCAAAAGAGACAGGAACCCTCTGTCTTCCATAACCAAGGGCACGCTGAGCGGTAATTGCCCACCTCCGGTTACCCGCCACAGGTCCAGTTCGACCTCAACTCTCTGCCAGTAACCACTTGGCAGCAACTGAGGCAGTGCCAAGCTCCGTCCAGCCTGGTACGTAGAGCCAACCTCACCGAACTTGACCTCTGCGCCTGGTCCCCGGAGCTAGCCCCAGGCACCTAACCTTATCAAGGATCCTCCTATACTGGATCTCCTCCAACAGGCATGCGCTTACCACAGCCTCATGGCCAATCACTTGTTTTGGTTCCCTTCTTTCATCCTTACCCCCTAGGTCCACCCGAGGATGAACCCAGCTCCGGTCAGACCTTACCCTTTGTACCGTCCTCTGGAAAACCAGGAACTGCCCGACCAGGAAGTCCAGCCTGGAGAGTTTTTCCCCTCACGGACGGTTTTGTCGCAGCAGCCGGTAGTGCGGGCCTACCCCTGCGCAGTAGGTTTACCACCTCTACGAAACGGTTTTCTGCTGTGCAAACCGAAGTAGGGTTTGTTTCTCCTGAAATCCTTCAAGTCTAACCGCTGCCCCTCATCTCCTGCCTGGCGTTTTTTCTGGCCTTACCCCGCCAGAGTCGTTTGCCTCCGGTTCCTACGTCCTAGGTGGGGGGAGGATGGATATGCCAGGTCCTGGAGGAAATTAAGGAAGAAGAAGAATGGTACGTAAAACTAACCAAACTAACCAAAGAGCCACAAATGCTCTCCTTGAACCACCTCTGCCCCGAGGATACCAGTGTCGCATTCAATTGCAGAGATAATCCTGGCAACCTACCCAGAGAATGGTAGACAGCCTGGATTCTCTGCCAGTAAACTAACCCTCTAACCCCTAGAAATTGTGTGATACCTAACCCTCACTTAATATAATTACCTCATTGCATTTCCCCCTCTGGTCAATTCTAAACCACTCATCATCCCCATCGCATCATTTACCTCTCATTTATGTATTTTTTAACAATTCCGGCGACACCATTACTGCCTGGTGCGTACCAGACCTCCTGGAATGATTTGCGTCTGCCATTTCAACTGTATTTGGGAGTAGGTTAGGTCTAATGATTTAGGTAACCGAGGGCATTATCGTTTAGTAAAGAAAGTAATTTTAATTTTCCAAGTAACCTTAATCTATAGGGTTATAGTCGACTGTCCGTCAACAGACAACCCTTAGTTATTACTTAAGGCTTAGATTACAATCCACTACGTTAAGTTAGTACACTTAGCATTTGCCTTTGCCTTAAAGTTAGGTAGGCCATTGTAGTCCAGCCGTGTCGCTGCTCAAAAAAAACTTCAAGTTAGACGTATGGAGAAACTGGGTTAGATCCCCTCGCGATCAACTTATTTAATCCAAGACCTTCACTCCCTAAAGGGAGTGAATGCCTTCTTGTAACAGGGGGGAGCTGCTACGTCTATATAACCCGCCTCGCCTTTCCCAAGCAAGAGTTTTAGTGATATTTAATTATAAAAGAAGTAGCAGCCAGATGCCATTCTCCTGAAGCGACTGTTTGTTGGGAGTAGTTGGGTATGTCGTAGGGAACGATATTTTTCCCGGTCCTGACGGAAGCTTAGGGTAAGAGAGGCAAGTCACAAGGAGGTAGCGTAGGCTTTCGAGATGGTATTTTAGGGACTTCTACAATAAGACCACATATTTTTCCTTCCCAATTTGCTGGCGTTTGTGGTTTATTACCACCTTTCAGGCAATGCCCGACGGCGGTCTTTGGAAGCCCCGTGATTATCGACACAACCAGGATCCGACCTTCAGTCAACTGCAGTCGGTAAGTCCATGCGCGGATGTCCCACCGTGGGCCAGCCCTCCCAAACTTATGGCCTAACCCAACCCGACGTTACTGGTGGCCAATACGAACCCCAGAACCCTGAACCGAGGTCATGGCCCGCATTCTTTCTAGCAAGGATACACTGATATTAGCATAAAGGTACGTCTGAAAGTGGTAAACTTCAACCCCAGCACCTTTTTACTAACCATACGACTTCTTGCTAACATTTCATTTTCAATTCTCATTTTTATTAACCCCTTCTACATCAAAAGAAGCCGCTTTTTTGTTCTCATCGGGCCCACGCTGCTTCCCCTTTGTGACTTGTTAAAGACCAAGCCTTTCCGGTGCATATCCTCGAGTGAACATTCTGGAGTTTACCTTTCCCCAATGTTATAGGAAAACAAAAATTAATCCAGCCTTAATCAAGCAAGAAGTCATTTTTCCTTTTATCTCGTTTAATCTGGGTGATTCTTTTGCCAGATTCCATGAGTCACGGGTGTCCGTCTTCTCTGGCCGCAAAGTTGTTGCATTATAGTGTTATGAAAAAAACCATCTATAACAGCTCAATGGGCCCTCATTTCCCATTTGCCTTTTTCTCCAGCCCAGCACGGGCCTTTTAGTCAAATAAATAGCTTTAAAGTAAACGAGCTGAGTTTTCCTGGCGACCTTCCCTCTAAAGAAAGTAATAATAAACTATCAGTTTTACGGTAAGTTCAAAAGCAACTTGCCCTCTTGAAATCCCTCAAATCACACTTCCGTTTACTGTATCTAGCCTCTCTCAGGCCGCTATATGACGTAAAAATATAATCATTATATATATTATATTTATATATCCTATATTATATATATAATATATATATATAGTATATTTATATATATATTAATTGTTTGTGTGTGTGTTGTGTGTGTTGTGTGTGTGTATCTATGTGTATACTATCTATAATATAGTATTTATAATTTATATATCTAATATTATAGTATATAATATATTTTATTATATATATGATCTGTTGAAAATGTATGTATAACTTAATTTTGTAGTTAACTTGTTTGTATTTTTAACACGATAATATTTGTGGAAAAGCCCATATTGAATTCACGTGAGGTTTATCTAAAACCATGCCTATCTAACATTGTGAAAGGAGAAATCTACTTGTAAATTAACGAGGGAGTGCGCAAAAAACTACATAGAACACATCCCTATTGATAGAAGAATTATAATCATGTTCAAAGTTTGTTGAATAACCGTCAACTCCTAGGTCCCTTAAATACAAAATTAGAAAAACATCTATTTAAATTTCTTTCTCTCTCCTGGAAAACCGTTCCCTACTTGCCGCTGAGAGTACACTTTCTCCTCTCTCTCTCTCTCTCTTCTCTCTCTCTCTCGCCCCTCTCCCTCGTCTCTCTCTCTCTTGCTCACATTTTGTGTGGGCTTTGCCGCGCCAGATGAAAAATGCCGGCCACCTTACGCTTGAATGCAATGCATAAATGGTGATATTTGTGATTGAGACTAGTCAAGCCACATTTGCTATTCGGTCCGGCCGCCGCGAGGACCCGCCCTTCGTTTTCCTCTTTGTGGGCGATGGACGCGGCTCAAATGATATTTATGTCGTTATTTATAACCTCCGTCTCTCTAATTGGCATTAATGGGCCGCCAAAGAAGTGCCAAGTCCCCGGTGAAATAGTGGCACCCATTCGTCATTCTTACGGCCGGGTCGGTAATAAAGTCGTCAGGGGGAGGATGCTGGGTTGTCGGGTCTTCAGGAAGAAGGAGGAAGAAGGAAGAAGGAATAAGGATGAAGTAGGTTGGAGGGAATGTAAGATGTCGCAAATCGGAAGAATCGTGAGAACAGGAATAATCAAATGTGTATAATATAAGAAAAGGAAAAAGGAGAATGTAATTAGTCAAAAATGTTTAGCGAAGAATGTTAACATGAATGTTCGAACTTCTTGAAAAAAGCATAATGAGAAACAAGGAACAGAATTATTTAGAGCCAGCCGAGCCTGTTAGTTGAAAGGCGTAAAAGAACCCAACCAAGAAAGTGGGAACGGACGAAAAGAATGAGTTGAGTGTAAAGGAGGAATGATAAAAATATGAATATCTAGACAAAGGTGTATTGAACGGATGAAAATATAAGGCGAACACAACTTCCATAAGAAAAGAAAACTCTCATTGCCTAAACGGTAAAGAGGAAAGGGAAATGGATGAACTTTAAGAAAGAAGATAAAAGGGCAGGATCTAATAAGCCATCGGAAATGTTAAGGTAAATTTTGAAGGAAAAGAAATGGCGAAAAGTAAAAAAATTCGTTCATTTGAATTTTTCAAAAGAGTCGAAAAGGAAAGGATAAGAATAAAACTACAGGGTTGAAGATAGACAATTTTATAAGAATAATAAAAGTCCAAAACTTCGAATAAGTTCTCTCTTTGTAGTATTAGAAAGTTGGAGAAAAATACAATGAAGGAGAAAAAATGAAAAAAGAAAAAAAATAGAGAAGTATCCGACAGAGATGAAAAAAGCAAACAATTGTATTCGTTCTCCTGCCATTGATTTATTGAACCAGCCACTTCTCGACCTGCGTTTTAAAAACGACATGACGTTTTCTTGTTAAAACATTGGGAAAAACGAACGAAGGAGCCTAGAAACTTCAAACTGACATAGCTGGGGAAATAGGTGGAAAGGGTAAAGAGCCCTGGATCTAGTAAATCTCCTCTTCTCCCCGTTCATAAAAATCAAGGTTCTAAAACGACATACCTTGCCATAAAACTAAGCCTTTTTTTTTTTGTTTTCGTTTTCGGCAACTCGTTATTCAAAGAAAGCGACGAGTCCCATAACCCATTTGTCGTTTGCGACGTCTGTAATTAACGTAAATAAATCGGAAAAAACTTCGAAGGGTGGCTTCTTGGGGAAGGGAAGGGAAGTGTTTATTTTCTTCAATACTCATCCTGCTTCGTATCCTACCTTCCTCCTTCTCCTCCCCGAGGATTATCGTCTTCCTCCTCCTCCTCCTCCTCTTCCTCCTGAAGTTTCATTTTCAGGGAAAGTCATCCTCCCCTTTCCAATAAACATCTCTCCCTCTCTCTAACAGTCGAGTAAACCTCGTAGAGGGGTAGTGCCGTCAGTGCACCTCATTCGGTGCAATGTAGGCATTACTTAAGGTTCTTTGCAGCGTCCCTTGGGCCCCTAGCTGCAACTACTTTCATTCCTTTTACTGTACCTCCGTTCATATTCTCTTTCTTCCATCTTACCGTCCACCCTCTCCTAACAATTGTTTCATAGTGCAACTGCTTTGAGGCTTTCCTCCTGTAACACCTTTCAAACCCTTTCCTGTCAATTTTCGTTTCAGCGCTGAATGGCCTCAGTTGGCATAATGCCAAAATTCTAAATAAATCAAATCAACACTCGAGTAAAAAAAGATGAGTGGCCTCTTCCCCCTTCCCATTTTCCCTCTCTCCTCTGAAACCGCCTCCTCCCCCTCTCTCCTCTGAAAGCTTGAAGCCGTCCCCTCCCCTCGACGTGCCTCGACGTCTCGTACACTCGTAAATTCAGCTCCTTCGTAGGCACGACAGATAATAGGTCTCGTATCCGAGATGCGAATAGACTACTACATGACCGTTGCATTCGCTACCCTTTTATCGCAACAGCTGCAGACTCTCGCGTATACGAAAAAACCTATAATGCTTTTGAGCGTGTCAGTAGATTTTTTTTTTTTTTTTTTTTTTTTTTTTTTTTTTTAGTGTTTTACGGGCCTTTTTTACAGTAATATTTCTTAAATAACAATAGAAGTAGGTAGCGTAATTTTTTATTTACTTCGTGTAGTGATAGAAACGAATTTTGGGTAGGTATGTTAGCTGATTCCCGGAGGCAATATTAAAATTTTCAAGTGATAGTATAACGCTTTTAAGTATTGATCTAAAGGATATTAGATGTACAGCTTTTTCAGTTACGCACTGATTATCGGAGTTTTGATTGCTCGCAAGTACTGATACTAATCTATACTGGAAGTAAGTCAAGGCTTTAATTTATTTATTTTGATTTTATTTATCTATTATTATTTTATTTTGTACGGGTGGTTTTCTGACAAATGTAATATACGTTTATTGCCTTCCAGAATGTCTATCTTTTTTCAACACTAGATGAAATAAAAATTTCGAGCAGAATTCCCCCCCCCCCCTTTTTTTTTTTTTTCTTTTTTTAGTAAAAATTACACATCTTTAACGAGCTTAAGAAACAAAAATTTTAATAATATTTTGGTATATGTTGAAAAATAAAAATAAATGCAATGAGAGTGAATATGAAGGCAGGGAACACTTATTAAACAAATAAATTTAGTAAAATCAGTGATTTAGTAACCAGAAGTCACAGGTAAAACTAACAATTGTTTAGGAAATCACAAGCAAAAGCAGCGATCATCAAGCAGAAGTCACAAGTAAAAGCTGCGATTATCAAGCAAAAATCACAAGTGAAAGCAGTGATTATCAAGCAAAAGTCACACGCGAAAGCAGCGATAATCAAACAAAAATCACATGTGAAAGCAGCTATTACCAAGCGAAATGCAAGCAAAAGTCACTAGTGAATGATTATCAAACAAAAGTTATAAGTAAAAGCACGCGATTATCAAGCAAAAGTCATAAGTAAAAGCAGAAATTATCAAACAAAAGTCACACGTAAAACCAGTGACTTGTCAAGCAAAGTAGTACATGTAAAAAATCGATTATCAATGAATAATCACAAATAAACAGCTATTATCAAGCAAAACTTAGTGAATGTTGGGTTATCAAGCAAAAGTTACAAGTAAAAGCTGCAATTATCAAGGAAACGTCACAAGTAAAAGTAACGATTATCAAACAAACGTTACAAGTAAAAGCTGCGATTATCAAGGAAAAGTCACAAGTAAAAGTAACGATTATCAAACAAACGTTACAAGTAAAAGCTGCGATTATCAAGCAAAAGTCGCAAGCGAAAGCAGCGATTATCAAGTAAAAGTCATAAGTCAAAGATTGTCAAGCAAAAGTTCTAAGTAAAAACGACTATTATCAAGCAAAAGTCACAAGTAAAAAGCAGCCATTATCAAGCAAAAGTACAAGTAAAAAAAAAATCGATTATCAATGAATAATCAAAGTAAACAGTTATTATCAACCAAAGCCCGGTGAATGTTGGATTATCAATAAAAAAAGTAGATGTAACCAAACAGAAACTGGAAAGGAAAGTGAATCGGCAGTCAGAATGCATAATATAACAACTTGAAACATTTGAAATAGGAGGAAATGTTTAACAAGGACGTTGAGAATGTGATTAGCAAGTAAAATGCGAATGAAAGAACCATTATAAGGCTAAAATGATGGTAATGGGAGTGATTATCAAGCAAAAAGAAAAAAGAAAAATGGTAAAGACGCCGTTTGCCAAACAAAACACGTTCAGTGAGCAATTTTCAAGAAAAAATGTTTGAGTAGAGAACGAGCGATTTATCAGCAAATTCCTGGAGGTCAGACTGGGCTAGGTATTATGGTAAGTTAGAGCATACCAGTAAAACCCAACTTTCCAACCCATTAAAAACCCATAAAAACCTCAAACGAGTGAGAGAGAAGTTTACCTAACAAGTCAAATAAACAGCTACGTAGAGTAGAGAGGTAAAAAAGGAGAGAGAGAGAGAGAGAGAGAGAGAGAGAGAGGAGAGAGAGAGAGAGATTATAACTCTTACGAGATTTAAAGAAAAAAAAATGAAAAGACGAAACACCATTAAAATCATAGAAGCAAAAGCGACGTGAGAAAGGTGATACGAAAATGCCTCCCCTACACCTTCAAGAAGGGGGGAGGGATGGAGCGGGTACGTAGAGGGTATTATAGGTGAGTCGGCGCCCGGAGGGGATGCAGAGGGGCGGCATCGCCTGGGCATGTGGGCATACAAAAAGCAGATCTTGGAATCTTCGTAATTAGGGAAAGAGCGCCATGAAACCTCCGCATCTCGAGATTTAACTGCCGTCTTTACCTTAAGAATATTGATTTAGATCCTCAAGGCTCCCTGGGACTCGCTTTCTAGAGCTTGCGTAAGCTCTCTCTCTCTCTCTCTCTCTCTCTCTCTCTCTCTCTCTCTCTCATACACACAGATGGAGGTAACCCTACTTCGATGATTATGTCTGTACATTCTACATAATACACACACCCTCACACACACACATATATACGTGTGTGTATATGTTTGTATGTATGTATATATCTATATGTATAAATGATCATACACAAAATGTATGTATAGTGTGTATGTATGTTTCTTTATAATAGATATTAAATTTATCTCAATAAAATCTCTTGCTGCGCTATTTTTAGCCGTTTTCTTTGATGATGACCGAGTGTCTTAATATGTAATTAATTACATATGTATTTATAGGATTGCCTGTTTATAGATATCTCTCTCTTTTCAATGTTTCTTGCCTTTGTCGATGTATTTCATTTCTTTCTGTATAATAAGAAATATTATTGTACTTATAGGTTTTCTTCAGATCCCTGTTTTCAGTTCAAAAACTGGCATCCAATCTATTCGAGCGCCTCAGTGGCGTGACCGGTATGGTCTTTGCCTGCAACTTAGGTGGCCGCGAGTTCGATTCTCTGGCATTCCATTGAG
>NC_061104.1:24587680-24595180 GCF_015104395.2 Macrobrachium nipponense
TAACCCTCCCCCCTTTTTTTTGATACGCATGTAGACAGGTACTTTATATTATGTACTATTGAATTAGTGTAGGCGCATATATATATATATATATATATATATATAGATATATATATATATATATATTTATATATATATATATATATATATATATATATATATATATATCTATATATATATATGTATATATGTATGTATGATAATATATATATATATATATACACATATATACATATATGTCACACCTCCAACAGGTTTTAATGTTTCCATCACCTCGCAGATCTATCCACCGCACCAGAATTTATTCCATCGGTATATAGTATTTCATTATTTAGCTCTCGGCTCCATCCAACTCCATTCAACTCTTACGTAGTTCGTTGCACTAACCATGAGAACTGTAATTAAAACTAGTTTTGGCTTGTTAACTTTCAGAACAATTAGAGATTATAGAATCGAATTCTAAAATCGTGGAATCATATTGAATCGTTTCAGGAGAGAGAGAGAGAGAGAGAGAGAGAGAGAGAGAGAGAGAGAGAGAGAGAGACTAGGTTGGGTAAGGCTAGGAATTTTGCTGATCCCTAGATGTTTTCACTCCACTCAACAATCTAAGCCTCCTCATTTCTGGTACGTTTAACTTTTCGTTGGCTTTTTTTCAGTTGTGCCGCTTCCACCCTATACAACATGGCCGGTCTTACCATCATAACCTTTATATCTCGATTCCTATACGGGTATCTACAGAAAAATATTAACATTAAAATACATAGATTATTTGTAAAATGTACAAGATAATTTTTTTTTAATTTCTAGTAAATTTAAGTCAACTTTGATGAAATTCTGCGTTTAATACTGGTAAAATTGTAAAATATTGCATATTTTCTCTAATAAAAGATAAAAAAAAATTAAGGACCTGTCGCAGAGTACGTCTCGAGCTATTCCATCCGGCTTGAATTCGATGGTTAACCCGCATCCATATTACTCACTGCCCAGATACTTATCCATTCTCTTGATGTCCACTCCTCCCAGCTTAATTGTAGCTCGCTGATCGTCATCCATCCCATTTGTCATTTCCGACTTATCTTCTCCCGTTACTTTCTATGGCATGCCTCCACCTATCCAGGTGTCTCTAGCTCCTCTTTATCCCCCGCGATCAAAGCGATGTTATCACCTGAGAGCGTACGCCAATGGGGCTTCTCCCTTACATCCTCAGTCATTATAGCAGCCTAGATATTGGACAAGAAGGGCATCAGCGCAGGTTCCTGGTGCGGTCCTACCTTGCCCGGAAGCTGGCAGTCGTCCTTACCGTACTTTTGTCGGTGATTGTTACATTTTTATGCGTTTCCACTAATAGCATGTTTTTCTCCTGCATTCCCTTCCCTCAAACTCGCCACAGTTTTTGTTTACGTAAGCCACCAGTGTTATTTCTAGGAAAATTAAAAAGCACGTGAAGTCCTTTTCTTCTTCTCCTCTGTATTTCTCCATTACTTGGCGTAAGGAAAATGACCCATCTTTTTTACCAATTCTTTCCACAAAGTCTATTTGGTGTCTTTCGATCATGACATCCTGTCCAAGTCTTTGATCCAAAAGTCTTTAAAATACTTTCATGGTATGAGCCATTCATTTCATTCATCTGTAGTTCTGGCAAATTCGCACATCTTATATCTCATTAAATGTCAGTATCAGAGTCCGGGGGTCATTCCGGTTGATTTGTGAAAGCCCATATTGATTCCTGGAAATAACCAGGCGTTGGGAAGTGTTTCTGAGAAAGAGATGAAGACAGGACGAGAGGGGAGGTTGGCCATCAGTGCTTTCTATTAAATTCCAACATGCATCACAAAAGTAGCTAGTACAGTTGTTAGCGTGCTGGTCTCGCATTCTCGGTGCCAGCGTTCGCTTCCTTGTCAAGGGGCGAATAGTGAGACGTCTACTGGCGGTTACTGCCATCAGTGACGCCTTAGCAGGGGTTGGGATTACCCGGCTGACGTTCGCCCGAGAGGCAATGGAATGGTGGAAGACTGAAACTGCTAACTTTAACTTTAACTTTAATAAACAATATGCCAAGATTTTTGCAGGTGTATCCACTAGTTCATGCCATGGAATGAGGACCAGCATAGATATAAATGAAATAGGCAGGAGACAGACAAAGTACTCGCTGATTTTTTTAAAGAATGAAATATTTCAAGTTTGGTTGTGTTATAAGTTAGTATACTGTCTGGAAAACAGGAAAAGCGCCTGGTGTTTTCCATTACCGGGGCTTCGTTCAACAATTCACTATGAACACTTTAATCATCCCGAGGAATGGTAGTCGGTATCCAGATTCTCAAACCTTATTATAAACATTCATGGCGTTTTGGATGTCACTCATGCTTAAATCGAACCATTGTAGTTTATTATGATTAGGTAATATGAACAAACTGCCTCCAGTTGTTTATTTGTAATTGGAATGGATTTCGGAAGCAGAGTGTTTGGTAGACAAATAGAAGGAGGTGAGGTGATACAGGAGTTGTGCTATAAAAGCAAAACATTTAAAATTAAATTAACAAAATACTGAGAATGGAAATTGAATTAACACTGAATTAAACACAATGAAAACATGGTCATCAATAATTTAAAAATTACAGATCAGGTATTATTTTTGGTGACTGAACTAACTACTTTAGTTATATATATATATATATATATATATATATATATATATATATATATATATATATATACATATATATATGTGTTATATATATATATATATATATATATATATATATATATATATATATATTATATATATATATATAAATGATAGATAGATATGTGTGTTGATTATACATATATATATACACATACACATGATTTTTTCTCATGTAACACAAATTTTTTGCATGTAATGAACTCCATGTTTAAGTGTCACGATATCTTAAATAAGAAAATGCAGAGCAACATAATACACAGGTTATCAGTGAGATGCAAACTGCAACATTTCTTGAATATTTCGTTATTTGTGACAAAACAAGCGCACAATATACGTATGTGTGTGTGTTTGTGAACACTACTTGTAGAATATGTAAATACTTGGATATGATATCAGTACGACAAAAAGGTCAGTAAACAATAACGAGTCAAATTATAGTTAATACTATTATTGTAGTACATAATACAATATTCAGATGATGGAAAACACAATCGGGTGATGAACTTTAATGTCAAAACAAACCTCCACATTCTCTTCTTCCTGTATATAGAGGAACGGGTCAAGAATGAACATACCCTAGCAAATTCCTACACATTTTTCGAAATTAGAAAAAATTTCACACTTGAAAAAATTAGTATCTGGTAAGCTTAGCCATCAAGTCCTCCTACAAAGGAGGTCGTAGCAAATCGAGGCAAACAATAAATACAATCGAAGCTACACCTTTAAGGGACGATGTAAATGGAAACCTGTTGACTTATTAAATCTCAATGTTTAGGAATATTTTTTTCAAAGAGTATTGTAGACAACAAGGTGGATAAACCGTTTGGTAATCCGATATAAGTACCCTTGGCCAATGTTTTCTTATGTTTTCGTGAGATAAAATGGTTAGGCAACTTTCAAGTTTTAAATTTTGTAGCGGAGATACGTCGATGCTACCTTCATTGTTTTTAAACAAAATAGTGATGGCATAAAATTCTTCAACTATTTAAAAAAAAATATGCCAGTATTAAATTGGCTGTGGAGGAGGAATCGTAATCTAAGATACAAACTAAACAGCATCGGCACTACTTTACAGAGCATGAAGGTTGTCCTCGAATTGCTATATTTTTCATTAAAAAATAGTAACGTTTTGAAGACATTCTTTAACATTAGTGGTCAACCGGGTTGGTCTGTTGTACTAAAGATTTACAGACCTTCTCAAAATTATGAACAGTAATGGGATCAAAGAAGCTAAAGACCACTTAATACGTTCCAGATTTCCTTATGTAACAAACAAAATGAACATTTTAATTAAAAAAATAAAACAGACGACTAAAACTTATTTTAATGATGTAGAGATTCGAATGGAGGTTTTTTTTCACACACTTTAGGCTTGGCAATCTTTTTCCGTTTAAAGATTCACTGTCTATATATATATATTATATATATATATATATATATATATATATATAGTATATATATATATATATATATATATATATATATATAGTGAAATGTGTTCAGCGGTTGAATACAAATTTGAAATCGAAGTATAGTTCGGAATTAGTGTCTAGTTGGTAGTTCACAGAAACTGTCGTGTACTAGGGGAATGCCACCTTGGTCCCAACAGAACATTTGACAAAGTTTGTGGAACGATAAATTAAATCATTCTGATTGTAGTGTTTAATGTAAAGCTTACTTTGGAACTGAGCTAAGATTATTATATATAGTTCATACTGAGAAACAGACACCATGTTTGAAAATAGATACCTCTACCTTCAGGAGGAAACTATTTAAATTTAGCATTCTTTTAATCATATTTCATCATGATGATTACAAATCATTTTGTGTTTTTGGAAGTATAACCTTTACGGGTTTTGAAGATGGACTTAATTCTAAAATCTTGTTTCATAGAGATTGGATAAAGAAAGAAAATGTTGAGGTTTGTTTTAGCACTGCAGTTCCTCGTCCATTCACGTTATTTCTCATCTTACAGAAAATATAATAATCCAAGTAAAGAGAGGAACATATTAAAGGAAAATTGACAAGAAGACCGAACGAAGAGCAGAGGAAAGATAATTAAGGGCAAACAAAAGAAAAAAGTAAAGTTTAGGCCTGATAAAGAAACCGCTGCATACGCGCCACTCCTTTATTTTCTTGCTATCTTCATCAGCCCCGCACACAAAACATAGATATAGATACTCGTTACGTAGAGAGAGATACTGGTTACATTGATATATGACTCGTTTTGTCTCGTCCAATCCCACGACGGACACTGGTCGAACCAGCTTTTGATTATACGCTGTGTTTGTACAAGGCTGATACGGTCGTTTGAATAGCTTGATTATGACGTCGCAGGAATTAGTGGGTTGTAGTCACTTACTGGTAAGGTTGAAGGCATTCTCCCTATTTCTGTATCATGATTGAACCTCTCTCTCTGTCTCTTTCTCGTTAAAGTTACTTTTAGATGGTATTACCTCTCCCTTCTTCGATTTCTTTATAACAGCAACTTTTCATCTCTCTCTCTCACTCTCTCTCTCTCTCTCTCTTAAATTAATTTTATGCTTGACATTACCTGTTTCCTATACGATTTTTCTATTACAATAATTCTCTCTCTCTCTCTCTCTCTCTCTCTCTCTCTCTCTCTCTCTCTCTCTCTCTCTCTTATCATAATTTTTCTTCATGGCAGCAACTTTCTCTCTCAGAATTTAATTTATAGCACCTTTTCATGTGTGTGTGTGTGTGTGTGTGTGTGTGTGTGTGCAACATTACACTAAATAACCGTGCCCTAGCAATTCAGCTGTCAATATTCGGTGAGAAATAGACTGACAAACGTTCATTCACGCATGTAAACATTCGGTATTGCTACTCGCCTGTTAAGATATATATAAATGTTTTTTGAGTTTAAGGAACAACGCTTGGGGTGTTCCTTCACAGCGAACGGATGGCGGAACCGAACAAACCTTTCTGACTTCATCGAGATTTAATATCTGCAGGGATTATGTTCCTCGGACAGTTCCCCGTTCCTCATGCGGTATCCTGATGGCTCATGCTGAGGTCTGCTTTTATCCATCCGATGTATGGATAGCAAAAGTGAAAATCCGTTTGTATCTACATGGAATCCCATGAAATTGAAGGTTTTATTTATTTATTTATTCATTATAAACCGGCGTTGTGCTGGCTGAGGTTACTCGTTGGCGGAAATGAATATACTCGTCTAAAAAGAAATAAAAAATCATATAAAAAAAAGCAGGAAACATTCTGGAATTATTGATATACTTGACTTGAAGCGCCTGTCCATTCTTTATCCTATTTCCCTTCCCTCCTGATATCCGGATATCTCTTGAATAAGCAGTTCTTGGCACTTGAAAGTAAATAACGATATATATATATATACATATATATATATATATATATATATATATATATATATATATATATATATACATATATATATCGAACTACATATGTCCTTTAATATCTAATTCGCTTGTTCGATATATGTATATGAATCACGGTAATGTGATAGACTTATACACTTATATATGTATATATATTGATATACATATATATTTATATATATATATGTATACATATATATATATATATATATATATATATATATATATATATATTATATATATATTTAAGTTGTCGATAATTCCATGAAGAAACCGCGGCTCAATCTTTCCTTCAGTAAATGTTGCCAAGTTGAATGGTAACATTATTCCCGTGGGCTTGTTTTTACCTTAACAACCATTATTTTGTGGCTGACTACTCACGCTTTAAAATCTTGACCAACATAGCTATATTTGACTTGTATGAGTGAACTACGATTCATCTGGAAATATTCATTCATTTTAAGCAGACTTTAATTTACACGTTCATTTCCGGAGCAAAGAAATAGTTTCTTCCCTTATGTTTACCCATAAACAATTTTTGATTAATATCGAAATGTAGCTAAATCGACTACATGACAGGCAGGGAAATGATGGGCACTGGAAAGTACAAAATGTCTGGTAGGAGGACGGCGTAATAAGGTGGGACATTAGATGCGGTAGAAGATCATTTTTGCTGACTTCTACCACGTTGAACACTGAGTAGGCTGGATGTAAGAAAAGACACTTTTACGAAAAAATATTTTTAAGGTATAATAAAGCAAGAATCATCAGTGCATTATGCAAATAAATAAAACAGAAAACGGTGATATCTCATTGTATTATGTAAGTAAATAAAACAAAAATACTAAAAGGGGGGAAAAAACAGAAAACGGCGATATCTCAGTATATTATGTAAATAAATTAAACAAGATAACAAAACGAAAAAAAAACTGATCTGGATTCTCAAATGATGCTTAAACAGACGAGTCATGGCGAATAGAAGGCGCCAGTGGTCTCCCCTTATTTACATTTCAACATTCCTTATTTGTTTAGATTTCAATTTACGGCGGTATGGGGTAGCTCTGAGTGATAGCTCCGCCGAGGAAAAAAATAGATAAAACACACTCGCACACAAAAAATTGATTTATAGAAGTGCTGCATCCTTGGGTCCGTGGGAACCTGTTAAAATTTAACCCCTTGTCAGTGGGCACATGTTGAGTATTTTGCATAATGGTTCCTGGCTTTATTTATTGTTTTCTGGACGGTTTGATCTCTCTCTCTCTCTCTCTCTCTCTCTCTCTCTCTCTCTCTCTCTCTCTCTCTCTCTGTATGCGTTGAAGTAATATTTTTGCTTGAATGTCTTCATTTAAAGTTAAGAAAAATATTTCTCTCTCTCTCTCTCTCTCTCTCTCTCTCTCCCTCTCTCTCTCTCTCTCTCTCTCTCCATTCACAAGA
>NC_061104.1:24600180-24612680 GCF_015104395.2 Macrobrachium nipponense
TTCTGTAACTTACTAGCAAATAAATCGCTGGTTACATAGATGATGCGTATAGATTCCTCATGTCTCCGTCATTTCATGATTAATATCTACATGTGTTGATGTTGTTCAGTCAGTAACTATCAGTTAAAACAATTTATAAGAAATGTTGTTCATAAATATAAATATATATATATATATATATATATATATATATAGATATCTATATATATATTATATATATATATATATTAATGATTATTTAATTATATATGGAGTATACATATATATATATATATATATCATATATATATATATATATATATATATATATATATAGCATTTGTTATATATTGCTTTAACTGATAGTTACTGACGGAACAACATCAATGTAAGTAAAAATTAATCGTCTAATGAGAGACATAAGGAATCTATACGCATCATCTATGTTTGTATAGAATAGTGTTTGTATAGAATAATGTGTGAAGCACCAGCACAACAGGCGTGTAACCAAGGTTGTAGCGAGGGATAGGCCCTTGTCATCTAGCGACCCAAATTCGTATTGAAAGATACAATTTGTTTTAGATTTTTCTGTCTCCAGGTTTACCCTCTTGTTTCCGAAGAAAGGCTCTTACTGTGAGCCTCTTTCTTTTAGTCATTTTCCCCGGTTTTACCTTTAAAGCCTTAATAATTTACCTAAATTTCTTCGTGTTTTTTTTTATATCGGGCATGAATTTTTAAGTTTTGGTAAACAGTTTCCCTTCTCATTTAAAATCTGCGTAAATTCCCTAATTATAGAACGTTTATTTAACCATTTTTCTCTTTATTCCGCATTAAAATCCATAATTTTCTTTAATAATTAATAATTGACCATTTGACTTTCAACTCCAATAAATTTCTGAAGATTTCACTAGTCACTAACCCCCTTTACTTGTCAGCCTTAACATAATCCCAAAAGTTACCTATTGAATTGCTGTTTTACGGATCAGATCATCAGTAAATAACCTATAAGTTTTCAAGTGTCATCAGCTATTTGCCTTTTGTATAATTAATAAATGTCTCCTGCTTTCTGCCGTCTGTTGGCCCGTTTCGTGTAGCTCCTCCCATCAGCATATCTAACACTTTCCCTGTTCATTTACTATTTTTCCCTAAGTTCTTAATAATATTCTGATTTCTCGTGCTTCGTTAACCATTTTCCCAGAACCTTGATTTTCTTCTCATTTCTGACGTATTGATTTCTTTCGAATCGTCACTATATTAAGAAAATTTACTTAATCATCGCTTTATTCAAAAATTTTACTTAATCACTATATTCTAAAATTTTTACTTAATCATCACTGTATTCTAAAATTTTTACTTGATTATCGCTGTATAAAAAATTGTACTTAATCACTATTTTCTAAAATTTTTACTTAATCATCACTGTATTCTAAAATTTTTACTTGATTATCGCTGTATCCTAAAATCTGTATTTAATCATCACTGTATTCTAAAATAGTTATTTGATCACTAAAATTCTTATATTATTATTGGTATATTCTAATTTTTTTATTTTATCACCACTATAATAAAAAAAATACATAATCATCACTATATTCTAAAATATTTATTTAAACATCACTATATTCTAAAAAGTTTACTTAATAATCACTCTATTCTAAAATTCTTACTTAAAAATCACTAATTTCTAAGATTCTTACTTAATCATCACTATATTCGAAAATGTTTATTTAATCGTCACTGTATCTTAAGACTGTTACTAAATGATCACTTTATTCTAAGATTCTTACTTAATCATCACTATATTCTAAAAAAGTTGATTTAATCGCCAATATATTCTAAGATTCTTACGTAATCATTTGGCGATTTTCTCGGAAACCCGAATAAATTAATGAGTTTGAGAAAGTGTTCCCTTCAGTTCCATTTCTATTGGCGATGCAAAAGGCGGCGAAAGCACCTCACTCCAGTAACTTCTATCCATTAGCACTATGCTCCATAATGGACAGTCACCACCTCTTTTCCTTTTGCCCCACTTCCTCATTCCTATCCCCTCACCCCTCCTCCCCCATTCCCCTTCCATCCATGACCACCCCTACCCCTCTCAGTCTAACTTCTAGACCATTAACATTATGCTCCAAAATGGACGATGACCTCCTGTTTTCCTTTTGGCCTCCATTATATGACTCCTTTCCCTTCCCCTTCCCCTTCCCCTTCCCCTTCCCACTCCCCGCCATTCCCTGTCTTCCTCCCAACGTCTCACGCCCTATCTTCCTCCTACTTAACGCCCGCATTCATATATCTACCGAGCCCCGCTGTATCATTAGTCTGTCGGCATAATTAAGGACAGGCAGAAGCCATGCAAATGTGCCCAGTAATAAAAAAAAAGGTTAAAATAATGCATGCAAATGAAAATATCTGGCGACTTTATGCTTGCTCCTCCCTTTCCTCTGTCGTAGAAGACTGAAGGTAGGAAGAAAAAGTATTGCTATTATTATTATTGTTTAAATGGAAGAAGAAGGAAAACTCCCCCAAAATGCAGAACAATTATCAACTCCAAAAGAGGCGGACGAAAGGCAGTAGTCATTTTTATGCCAAGGGTATGAGCAACAGCAGCACTAAACAGCTAAAAAGAGGAAGTAACAGCAGCATTATGTAGCAGCAGCAACATTCGTAAATAGTGATAAAAGTAGCATCGAGCAACTGGAGGTCACTGATAAATTTTTGCTGATTTATTATTAAGATTGCAGCTGTTATCACAGTATCAATGGTAGTTGTAGCGAGGAGGATTAAGAAAAATTAGGCAGACAGAAGAAAGAAAGAGGTAAGAGAACTCTTACTTATTCACATAACGAGAGTGTATACCATCTTTTCCCTTTTGGAATACTTTGACGAAAACTCCCTTGACATTACAACGGTCCACACTCGTGGAAAGAGCAGACAATCGGTCAAAATAACAAGTGGGTATGCTCAGTTCTATACCCTTCTGTTGCTGAGAATGACTTCCTTTAAAATGCATCAGTAAAACTCATCGAGATCAGGAATGGAACAACCTTCTTGGAACTCAGAAATGGGAAACCTTCTTGGAACTCAGAAATAGGTCAACCTTCTTCGAACTCGGAAATGGAAAATCTTCTTGAAGCTCAGAAATGGAAAACCTTGTTGGAATTCAGAAATGAATCAACCTTCTTGGAATTCAGAAATGGAACAACCATCTTGTAACTCAGAAATGTATCAGTCTTCTTGGAACTCAGAAATGGAAAACCTTCTTAGAACTCAGACATGGAAAACCTTTTTGGGATTCAAAAATGTAACAACCTTGTTGGAATTCAGAAATGAATCAACCTTCTTGGAATTCAGAAATGAATCAACCTTCTTAGAACTCAGAAATGGAACAACCTTCTTGGAATTCAGAAATGGAAAACCTTCTTGGAACTCAGAAATGGAACAACCTTCTTGGAATTCAGAAATGTAAAACCTTCTTGGAACTCAAAAATGGAAAACCTTGGAATTCAGAAGAAATGAATTAACCTTCTTGGAACTCAGAAATGGAACAAATAACCTTCTTGGAACTCAGAAATGAAACAACCATCTTGGAAATCAGAAATGGAACAACCTTCTTGGAACTCAGAAATGGAACAAATAATCTTCTTGGAACTCAGAAATGAAACAAGCTTCTTAGAAATCAGAAATGGATCAGCCTTCTTCGAACTCATAAATGGAACAACCGTCTTGGAACTCAGAAATGGAACAGCCATCTTGTAATCAGAAATGGAACAGCCATCTTGTAATCAGAAATGGATCAGCCATCCTCGAACTCATAAATGGAACAACCTTCTTGAAACTCAGAAATGGAACAACCATCTTGTAATCAGAAACGGATCAGCCATCTTCGAACTCATAAATGGAACAACCATCTTGTAATCAGAAATGGATCAGCCATCTTCGAACTCATAAATGGAACAACCTTCTTAGAACTCAGAAATGGCTCAGCAAAAATTAGTCACTAACATAGAAAATGGGACTTTCCTATTGCGCTCTGCACAACTTCCCTTAATATCATCCGCTTACTCGGCCCCTGTAGCTGTTATTTTCGTTGGATTTTGAGACTAGGTAAAGAATTGTAACTGAAGAAATGAAAGGGTTAGAATTGAGTAGGTTCATGAAAACGGCTGAATTAGATAAGTATATCCGATCGCATTTGGATGAGTTTAGATATATACTCATGACCATCAAAATGTTACCACAAATGTAATAATCGGCAGTTGGGGCAGGTGTATGTTCCTCAATGAAGAAGATAATGACAATAATGGTGATGAGAGAAACATTATTATTTGATTAATATTATGATAATCATTGATAGTCATGAGAATCTCCTTTACTATTATTACATCTTGATCGTCCCCGATTTCTATTACAGTTTTCGGAAGTTTCTTGTCCCAGGTGCACCAGAACTCGGCTTGAAGTATATGAAAGCATTCCATCATGTGGTTTCAGTAAGGGGAGTCTAAACTTTCCATTCCTCATGATGGTCCTCTTAAGCGCCTCAGTGGCGTGATCGGTGTGGTCTTGGCCTGCCTCCTCGGTGGCCGCGAGTTCGATTCTCAGGCATTCCCCTGAGGTGTTAGAGATGTGTATTTCTGGTGATCAAAGTTCACTCTCGACGTTGTTCGGAAGTCACGTAAAGCCGTTGGTCCCGTTGCTGAATAACCACTGGTTCCATGCAACATACAAAACTCCATACTAGCAAACGATGGTCCTCTTGTTTGATCAATTTCGGAGAACCGTCTACGAAACTGACGAGCTGCTCAAAGCCAAATTTTAGAGGAGGATACGAATAGGAAAAATATTAAGAATAGTAATGAAGGAAGCAAACGCGTACAGATAAACAAGAGAAACTGAAGAAATTCAAACCCGATTGTCCAGGTTCATTAAGGAGAGAAGGCGACGCTCTTTGATGAAGTTCGTCGTGTATTGTGCAGGCGATTATCGCCTTATTTGGATGCCCAAGTATGGCACATTCGATTCAGGAATTTATCATTTTGCATATTGATGCGCCTCTCAGAATCCGGGAGCTTCATAATTATCACATTTTTGGGGCGAAGTTATTTTTGGCTTCTGTTCTTCGGTTTCTCTGACTTGGATTTGTGTCCAGGAGAGTGTTTTATGACTTCCTTTATCTCATATTATCTCTTTTCTTCGATAGATATAATTAATAATATTATTCCTGATGTTGTTCTTGTTGTTGTTATGGTTATTGTAGATGCTGGAATTATATTCTAAAAAGTGTTGTTGGTTATTTGACTAGTCGACGTTTTTTGGCTTCTGCCATGCTAATTGCATTTGTTCGTCAAAATATTAATATATTGTTATTTTTCCGGATATCTTCTTCATTCGTTTTAGAGTAAACCTACTTTGTGCTGGCACGGATTATTAGAAAATATGACAGAAATTTATTGGGGGCGGAGGCTTTGTGAACTAGCAATCGAGTTTACTGAGAACATATATCTATTATGCGAAAGCAAATATTATCTTCGTAAATCATTCTTTAGCTTTTATCCACGAAGTTCTTTTTAAGGAAAATCGTATTTCTTCAAAAATTGTATGATTGAAATGCATACGTTTTACGCATTGGTATCAGTCAACTTTTCAAGAAAAGGTTATGATGTAGAGAAGAATGGACCTGTGACATTTTTTTTATGCTGTTCAAATACAATAGCAGATGGGACGGCAACCCCGTGGTATTATTCAACACCCTTATTACAAAAAAATAGGGTCTTGACATATGGGCATCCTGTCCCCTTCTCTCTCTCTCTCTCTCTCCTCTCTCTCTCTCTCTCTCTCTCTCTCTCTCTCTCTCTATATATATATATATATATATATTATATATATAGATATATATATATATATATATGATATACCTATATTATGGATATATATATGGTTGTATTATAAGTTACATAAATACATTACATTATATAAGATTCATAAAGGCTGTTGGCCCCCTGTGGAAAACCCGGATTATTTAATATTGAAAATCGGAACGAAATAGACAGAGTGCTACCATGAACGCTACACAGAACCCACTGTAATATGAAAGCCGTCATAATTCTTCGATTCTCTTATTAGGCGAAGCCTTATTGTCATCATCATTCCCAGACAGCCAACAGCTCCTGCTCCGAACCTTTTTTTCTCTCTCTCTCCTGCTTATGGCAGAACGCACTTTGGCAGTAGTGACAGACGCTGGGTCAACGAATGGCCCCCAATTTCTCTCTGTCCCAAGCTATTGAGAGCACCAGTTGCTCGCATTTCGTTCCCTCTGAAAACCCCACCCAAAAACCCTACCCAACGCCCGCCCCACACCTTTTGACCCGCTGCCTCGCGTGGAGGGCGCTTATCGGACCCGCTTATCACAATCTGAGACAGGTCCTCCTTCATTGTTTGAGAATGCCTTTCGTATTCGCAATCATTTCTGCTTCCATTTGCATGCACTCGCGCGTTTCCCCTCCCTTCCTCCCCTTCCCTCCCTCCTCCCCCATCCTCCAGGAGGAGGAGGAGGAGGAAAAAGATAAAGTCCATACAAGGGAATTTTCCTGGAATTTCGAAAACCATCACGCCATATCGACGCGCCGCAGCCCGACCTCTTCCAGTCCCGGAACCCCCGAATGTCCACGGGTCTCACCTGCAATCATGTCGGTATCGCGTGATCTCCTTTATGGCCTCCCTAAATCAAAGGTTCTTAACGACCGCGTAAATCGACGACAGCCACATGCCTCCGCATGACGTTGCAGGGCAATGTATGGCAAAGAGAGTGATGCCTCTCGAGGGCTGCACTTGACGTCGGGCGACTTTTTCGGCAGCCGAGATGAATTCGGAGATAGGCTGGGCCAGGACTCGGTTGGGTACTGGGCTGGGCACAAGACACTCAACAGCCCGTCTCCCGCGAGAAGCTTTCGAGCTCAGTCGGCTATCTCGGGAATATCTCGGACTTTTACTGTATCTAAAGGGTATCGTGGTGGTGGTTAAGCGTCCTTCGGAAAGGGCTCTAACAGCCGACAAACTCCATTAATGGCTTATCTGTATCTAACCAGATTATACATAAAAATTACGGTTCTCGAAACCTGCGGTCTAAAACAAAAACTATACATTCAAATCAGCATGCCAAGATAAACAACAGATTATAGATAGCGTCTAGAGTTGTTGGCGGTTACTTTTTCTTTTTCTTTTCTTTTTCTTGGAATTGATAATAAGCTGAGAATATGAACTTTTTCGGTCATTTTCTCTGATTTTGTTTTTATTAGATTTAATCCTATAGCTAAAAATGTAAATATTTCGATGTTTGTTTTGCTGAGGAAAATATTGCTGTTTGCTTCCACCAACGTGTTTGTTTGGATAATTCATACGACGTTTGTTCCGCATTTTGTCTGAATTCAACTTCCATTAACAGAGGATAGTAATAATAAAAACATTATTCGTATCATTATTCATTAGTGACTGATAAAAATCGCAGTTCAAATCGTACTCGGGTACTGCAGGAGGCTGGAGAGTTGTCTTCTGTCCCTAGTAGACGGAAAACATGCACATGAAACAGGCGTTAGTTAAACGCTCCTGGAGATAAAAAGGAAACATGGGAAGTTCCGTGTTTGTAAAACATTAAGCACATAAAGCGTCCCTTCATTCTCTATATCGGACATCTTAACTATAAACGTCGTTTTTATTATTTTTTTTTTAGGTTTTACTTCCTATTACGTTACTTCTCTCTTTCTCATAGAATCGTCAGTGAGATAACAAATCGCTTTTGTCATGCCGTCAAAATTTTGATCTCTTTAACTTTTGTAATCAATTATTTGTTTTACTGTCGGCAACCCGTCAGAAATAACAGCATTATTCAATTCATTTTGCAATTGCACTTTACTTATATCATGTGTACCATCTTACCCTGTGTTTTCTGGCTTAAGATTTTGTGTTAAACATGTTCGTACTCCGTAACACACCGCACACACACACACACACAAATGGATTACTCGTATATGGACATACGTTAGGGCGTGTTATTGATCTGTTTATTTCTTGTCATTCATTTATGTTGCTAATGATTGATTTGTCTTATTAATACGCGCGCACACACACACACACACACATCATTATATATATATATATATATATATATATATATATATATATATATATATATATATATATATATATATAAATATATATATAGAAAGATAGATAGTATATAATTATATGTATAACTGAATCATATGGAACGTGATGAATTATATATATCATCTTTCCTTCGTGTAATTTGTGTGTGTTATATATATATATATATATATATATATATATATATATATATATATATATATGTATATATATATGTATATGTATGTATATATCTATCTATATATATATATATATATATATATATATATATAATATATATATATGCGTGTGTGTATGTTGCATGCGTGTGTGCTGATTGTGAAATGTAGAAGCCACACAAGCATCATGCTAGATTTCTCCTTGGACATAGAGAGGTCGTCTTTAAAATGGGAAAGAAGATATAATGGAATAATATTCGATGGAATACTCGAGAAAAAGGAAATGTTTATCTATATAAACCTTGCTGCACTCTGGCACAATACTTACTATAACCGATTTACTTTGTACTTTTGCATTACCAGTTATCGTTTGCAATCTTTTTGGATTAAAAATCTTACAACAATTGTTGCTGTTGTTCCAATTAAAGGTTTTGTTTCCTTCAGTGTTAGTAAAATGTTTGTCCTGAAGTTATTATACTTTGTTTCTACGACATCCTCAACGCATGCAATCAGTTTGTCACTGATGTTATATCCAGTCACTTGAAGATTCCTCAAAGAGAGAGAGAGAGAGAGGAGAGGAGAGAGAGACACGAGCGAGAGAGAGACAGTGGTTACAGCAATAACATTATATATATATATATATATATATATATATATATATATATATATATATCTATATATATATATACATACAATATATATATATATATATATATATATATATATATATATATATATATATAAAAGAGAAAACCCGACAGAGAGAGAGAGAGAGAGAGAGAGAGAGAGAGAGAGAGACGTGAGGGGGACGAAGACGAATCCGTTTTCGTAAAGAAATGACAGTATGGAAAGAAACTGAAAATAGTCCAGCGTAAACGAATTTCAGTATTGGAGAGAGAGAGAGAGAGAGAGAGAGAGAGAGAGAGAGAGAGAATGCAAGCCGAGGAGGAGCAAACACGATCATAATGTTCTAGAAAGGAACACAGGCATGGGGTGTTTGGACACACTTACCGAGCACGAGTCTCTCTCGGTAACGAAGGAAATGCCCAGCAGACGGCCACGGACTCCGTTGGAGATTGTCAGCGCCGTCAGAGAGCCCAGTCATAAAAAGCGGGGAAGGTGGGGGGGTCCTCTCCCACTCCTCCCTCCCCCCTCCCCCCCCCAACACCTGTTTATGAATGGGAAGGAAAGAGGTCTTGAGAAGAGATGGAAGGATTGGTTGGAGAAATCAGAGATGGAGATAAGCGAAATTGATAGTAATAGAAGGATTTTTTTTTTTTTTTGAGGGACTTAGAGGTGAAGATAAGAGGTAAAGATGAAGATGGTTAGACAGAGAGAGAGAATTAAAATGAATGTGAATGGTGGATAAATGGAAATACAGATGAAGAAGAGGATGGGGACTAGATGAAAGAGTTAGGTAAAGATAATAGAAAAAAAAATTAGGCAGTTGTTAAATGCGACTGAACAATAAGACTAAAGAAATAGTGATGAAATAAAGGCTTTTATGCTAGAAGATAAGGGGAGAGATGGACAAAGAATAGAAGTAAATTTGACAGAAACAGGACGGGACTGACAGTAAGGTGAATAGACACAAAGAATAGGAAAAGGTTAATGATTAACAGATGAAAAGTGACTTGGGGATAAGAAGAACTGAGAGCATTATAAAAAAAAAAAATTCCTTTGAGAGAGTGAAGAGTAGAAGAGAAGACGGCAAGGGATGAGGGCGTGGATGAATAGTTGAGTAAAAGTAGACTAGAAAGCAGAAGGAGATTAAGAGGAGGATAGGGAAGAGACGGGAGGACAATAAGCGAGGTACCTGCTGATGTGATGAGAGAGAGAGAGAGAGAGAGAGAGAGAGAGAGAGAGACAGGACACAGTCAGGAGGGAGTGTCCAGGGCGTTCGCTCCAGATTCAACCTCTGGAGACGGATCAATCAACGAATGCCCCCCGCCAACACCGGCTGCGCTAAAGGATGCCTGATGAAGATGAAGAGTATGGGTATTGTGTTGAAATGCATCTTGTGGGGTTGAGGGCGTTTTGTCGGGGTGCCCAGCTACCCACTTTTGGAATCTGATCAATAAATAGTGTTGGTTTTGGTAGAGGGCTGGAGGAACCACTTTTGGTATCATGTGCCCGCAAAGTGAGCCATATCTTTTTTCTATTTTCGCCTGGTTTAGTTTTGGTAGCCTCATAGAGGCCTTTCTACCAACACTACCCCTCTCCCACCCCCTTCCCCGCTCCACCATCAGTTCCCTCCAGTGCCCGCCTTCGTAGCTTCGAACTAGCCAAAGCTTGACCCGGATTTAATGAGAGGACCCAATTTTTTTCCTCTCTCCTCCTGCTATTCTGACCTCTTCTCCTTATACGTCCCTGCGATGCCCATTGATAAAATAACTATTTCAGAAACGTTAATTCAATGAATATATAAGAATACAATGGAAGCACAACTTACACAAATATGTATATATATGAATGTATGTGTGTGTGTGCTTAGCATTGATAAAACAACCGTTTCGGAAAAGCAGGTCTTAAGACTTCCCAAGGGATTAAAGTAAAACTACATCATACGAAAATTCGATACGATTTCTTACCGATAAAGCGGCCATTTTGGAATAGGAAACTCAAGATATAAGCTGTATACAAGAGGAACTCCAATTATCCTAAACTGAAATAAGATTTTATAGTGATAAATCGACCATTCTGGAAAAGCAAATCAAGAGGCTTCAGAAGTATATAAATGAAACAGTACCTAGAAGAAACGTTAAACTGGCGTTCAACATGAAATTTACCGTCGTCAATTTTGCTCGAATGCAAGCACAGGCGAGACAACGAGGTGCCCGCTGACTTATAAAGTCGAAAGCAGCCATCCAGGCTTCAAATCAAGCAATTGTATTCAGCCGCGCTAAAACCTAACGTCAATTACTGGAGCGGAGGGGTCGAGTGCTCTCGGATAAATAACATCGCTCTTGACAGCCCAGGTCGAAGGAAGGAGGAGGAGGAGGAGGAGGAGGAGGAGGAGGAGGAGGAGGAGGAGGAAGGGGGTGGTGGCGGGGGGGGGGGACAGTGGGAGGAGGAAGAGTAGCGGTTATGTTGGTGAATGGGGCATGGCAGGGACCAGTTTTACCTTCACGATTAATGGGGTTTTCTCTCTCTCTCTCTCTCTTCTCTTCTCTTCCTCTCTCCTCTCTCTCTCTCTCTCTCTTTCTTTCTAATATTTTTAATTTCTCATTAGAACTGGTGTGTATACACACACACACACACACACACACACACATATATATATATATATATATATATATTTATATTTATATATATGCGTGTGTGTCTGTGTGTGTGTAGTTCTAGCTATTGTGTGTATAATCTATATATATAATGTATGTAAGAGCAAGGATTCGTCGTTGTTTAGTCCTCTTTACAAATAAATTTATCAAATTTGCTTACAGTTATTCATTTCGGTGTAATGCTGAAGTATATGAGAGGAGACATGCTAAACTTTTTCTTTCTTTCTTTCTTTCTTTCTTATTTTACTTTTTTTTTTTTTTTTGAGCTGACAATAAATTTACTCGGCCGATGGCATTGGAGCTAAACATGACTGGTGGAATGGAGGAGACTCGTCAATGTAACGCTCATATATCGTTTCCAACTATGCAGCACGCAATCGTTGATTTTATCGTCTCATTAGGTAGCAAAGTTATGAAATATAGTTATGCGAAGATGATATTTTTGGATATTCATCGCGGTGAATCAGTATTAGAAGATATATTCTCTTGCTGCGACTCTTAATACATCGGCCAAAGAAAAGAATGCTAGAAACTCCAACGATATCTACTGGGGATATTTACTGTCACCTTGAAAAAGACAAAAAAATACCAGACATTATAGTAAGATAGCTACAAGATATTTATTGCTTACGTTTTATGTATTTTTTAGCATCTCTCATCTTTCCGCCTGCATCCGATCCCTTCGCCAAGCTTTGCAGTTTGTCGTCTGCATTCACAGCCAACATTAATTTTTTTTCACAGATCTTCCATTAATAACCTCCTCTCATTTCAAATAATTCGTGTCATTATTTACCGTTCCCTGCCAAATCTCCATATAACTTTTATTTATTAAACCTTTATTAGATTTAGAACATGAGAAACTTAGAATGAGATATTTTGTCTAATGTATCCTTCCTTATCTCTTTTCACACACACACAGATA
>NC_061104.1:24617680-24630180 GCF_015104395.2 Macrobrachium nipponense
ATGAAAAAAGAGCGACTTTTAAGAGGCGTTATCTCGGGCGACCATCTCATGATAAAATGATCGGGTCACCGATACTGGGATTTTCAAGTGCGCTTGTCGTGATTCTTTTTGCTCTCTTTTTTGTTCTTCTTCCTCCTCCTCCTCCTCAGGTGGAAAGGAAAGCAGACCACTGATTTACCTCTCGTGTTCTTAATGTCTATAAAGAACAGATTGCAGTGCCCGTGGTAATCAGAAATCGACCAAATAAGCGCCGCCATGAATAAGTTTTATTCGCTGGGAAATGCGTGACATCATCAGAGCAAAATCGTGGTAAGTATTTATTGGCTCTGGTCCACTGTGGCAGTCGGTTTGCAAAATGGCTCATTTTATAGAGAGGGGATTAAAATGCTACGAACATTCCATACCTGGCTTGATCAAGCTGTCCTACGCTACATTAAGAGGAAACAAAAAAGTCCGTTGAAGACCACAAATATTGCCAACCCCAAGGCCCAGTTCTCAGAAAAATAGCAAAGTTGTCCCCATCAAGAAGCATTCAGACCGTTTGGTGATGAAATTGATTGATTTATCATCACTCTGCAAGACGAATTTGTATATTACAAACTTTTTCAAATATTAGACACCCGATTTATATTTATATTTACATAGATAAATAGATATATGAGAGTCATCTATATATATTTATGTGTGTGTGTGTGTATGAGTGTTTGCATGTATGTATATTGATGCTTATTTTAGCTTTTGTTTTTATGCCTATGTGTTGACTTTTGAGAATGTCGAATTGTAGAGGGTTGTTCATGAAGAAATCATTTATAATATAAATTATCTGGAGACTCTTTTCCAGTTGGTGGCAAAAATATATATATTTTTTTATTAATACCCTGTCTTCGACAACGTAAGATATAAGGTCAGGTTTACATAAAACATTAATGAAAAAATCCCACTTGACAATGACCGGACCACCCGAGGGACAATATATATCCTTTATCACTTTCGCCTCTCGTCCTGTTCTTAACCTTAAGTATTTTCTTCCTGTTCTTCTCTTTGTCTTCATCTTGGAGCAAGTGACTGGCGAACTGATAAAAGATTCCTGGCCGCAGATAGTATCGCGCACAAGTGTCAGAATCCGATTGCACATCGTTAAGCTGGGTGGAGGAGGAGGAGGAGGAGGAGGAGGAGGGCCTCTGTACGGATTATCCTTGAGGAGGGGCCTTGCATAGTCTTCATTCTTTGCTTCCTTCTTGAGCATTATATATCTTCATATCTCGACTCTCATACTGTGCTTGTGAGAGACTGATTGTTGAGTGTGTCCTTTTAAATGTCTTATTATACAGTTTTCATGACGAACCAATGAAAGCAAATGTATCCGGGTCACCGCAAAATATATTGAAAACATGATATATACTATTATCATGGTTTTAATATTTTTGCGCAACTACCTCCTATCAGCTTAATCACAGGTCTCAATACATACTTGAATATACGCATACATACATATATATATATATATATATATATATATATATATATATATATATATATATATATATATTTATACCGTTCATGATATCAAAAGCATCGCCTATGTTTTCTAATCAAGTATTTCCGTAAACATAGAATGCTTTTATACATGCCGCGCTTTTGACAAATACGAATCCGTATCTCAATCATCAATCGCCGCTCATATTATTTTTTGCCTCTCGTATGACATCACTTGTTCCCTTAGCGATGTGACAAACATACCAGGATTGGTATGGGCATTCTGTAAATACCTGGACAACTTCATTATCATTTTCTGTGTATGTATGTGCGTCTGTGTGTGTTTGTGTACGGGCACGAGCTTTCTAAATATCTGCAGGAGTTCTTTGCGAATCTCTCTCTCTCTCTCTCTCTCTCTCTCTCTCTCTCTCTATGTATAAGATCATTCTCCATTATCTTGTTGCCACGATTCTCTCTCTCTCTCTCTCTCTCTCTCTCTCTCTCTCTCTCCATTTATATTTGGAATAAATTTATTGTTCGCATTGGTATTATCTATCTCTCTCTCTCTTGATGTGTAAGATCATTGTCCATTTTCTCGTTGCTACGATTCGCTCTCTCTCTCTCTCTCTCTCTCTCTCTCTCTATGTATAAGATCATTGTCCATTATCTTGTTGCCACGATTCTCTCTCTCTCTCTCTCTCTCTCTCTCTCTCTCTCTCTCTCAAGAAGCATTGTCCCTTCCACGCTTCCACACAAGCTCCCATTCTGTGAGGTCGGGTGAACCATTATTTCCAGCCGTTAAGTTCCTTCTCCGTGAGATTTCGAGGCGATTCGTTCGTGTCTCTGTCTCCCTTTCTCTCATTTATTAAGGCTCTAAATTGTCTTAAATTAATGGAACTACGCTTAGTTGCGCCGTTCTCCTTTGCTTTTTTTTTTTTTTCTTCTTTTGCTAGTACGATACTTGTTTCCATGTCGCGTGGTTTCTGTTGACTTGAATTGTAGTATAACTATATAAATTTTTAGATATACACACACACACACACATACACACACACACACACACACACACACACACACACACATATATATATATATATATATATATATATATATTATATATATATATATAAATATTAAAACCAGGGCTTGAATGAAGAGCATCTTTATTTGCGACTAGTTTCGGAGATTTACTTTCCTCCGTCATCGGCAATCTATAATGAAATATATTTACAATTAAAATCAATGACGTAATATAAGTTACACATTAAAACAAAGCAAAATAAGATAAAATTACATAATTATTATAAGTTACATTAAAGATTAACGAAGCAAAATAAAATATATTACCACAATTACAAGACATAATAACCTAAACTCGCAGCAAAATCTTAAAATATAGAGAAATACATTGTTTGTTGTCAAAGAGAGCAGAAAAAACCTAAAAATCTAAAAAAACACAGCAATTCAACAGACCTTTCATTATTACAAAGAGAGGGTTTATCTCTTATGGTATATAGAGACTCAACCACTCCGAGCTCCATTGCGTTGGTTTTGCAAGTAAGGACTGAAAAGGAATCTACATTGATAGGATGGTCATATTTTTCAGAGTGTTGACGAATGGCACTAAATGGTGGTTTGCTTAATGGCCTATTTGTCCTAACAGATCTTCCGAGATGTTCGAAGATGCGAACCCTGAACTGTCGTTTAGATTTTCCAATGTACATTGCACTACAGCAATGACACTTATACTTATACACAATAGCTGACTGGCAGTTCAGTTGGTATCACATCCTTGAACCTGAAGAATTTTTGTAATGTAGATTTAGGCTTAAATATTACTCGAATGTTTACTTGTGGGTAGAATTCATGCAAAAGTTTGGTTACTCTTTTTTTAACATTAAAGGACCTATTTCCAAGAAACGTGATGGGAAAATACATAACTGCTCTGTTGACAGTGACAGTTGTAGGTTTTGGAAGTAATAATTTTTGAAGCTCCTTTCCTATATACGTATCAGTAAAACTTTTGCTAAAACCGTTCAAAAATAAGCACTGCTTGATGAAATTAAACTCTAGGTTCATATTAACATAATTTGAATATATATAAAAGCCCTCGATGTTAGGTCGTAATCAAATTTCTCTTGAACTGAACAGGAATAAATGAGGACATTTTGGTGGTCAAACCCGTGAAAGTCGGTTTCCTATAAACAGATGTGATAAATCCGTTTTCACTGTGGCTGATTAGTATATCAAGAAAGGCCAGCTTTCCTTCTGCCTCGGTTTCTGAAGTGAATTCGATATTGCTGTGCTTTGAGTTCAAATATTCTAAAAACAGTGAAATGTGGTTACTAGATCTAAAGATTAAGAATGTGTCATCGACATATCGCCTGTACATCAGAGGTTTGAAATCTTCGGGACATTCATTCAACCATTCCTCTTCATAATGAGCTAGGAAAGCATTGGCTAGTGTTGGTCCTAATGGGTTACCTGTTTATATACCTCCTTGTTAAACATAAAAAAGCAATCACTTACAGCTAGTGATAACAACTGATGAAACTGTTGTTTAGAAAACTTTTCAATTTTATCGGCATCTTTAAACAAATCGTTAACACATATGTCAATTGTTTCCTAGCTCATTATGAAGAGGAATGGTTGAATGAATGTCCCGAAGATTTCAAACCTCTGATGTACAGGCGATATGTCGATGACACATTCTTAATCTTTAGATCTAGTAACCACATTTCACTGTTTTTAGAATATTTGAACTCAAAGCACAGCAATATCGAATTCACTTCAGAAACCGAGGCAGAAGGAAAGCTGGCCTTTCTTGATATACTAATCAGCCACAGTGAAAACGGATTTATCACATCTGTTTATAGGAAACCGACTTTCACGGGTTTGACCACCAAAATGTCCTCATTTATTCCTGTTCAGTTCAAGAGAAATTTGATTACGACCTTAACATCGAGGGCTTTTAATATATATTCAAATTATGTTAATATGAACCTAGAGTTTAATTTCATCAAGCAGTGCTTATTTTTGAACGGTTTTAGCAAAAGTTTTACTGATACGTATATAGGAAAGGAGCTTCAAAAATTATTACTTCCAAAACCTACAACTGTCACTGTCAACAGAGCAGTTATGTATTTTCCCATCACGTTTCTTGGAAATAGGTCCTTTAATGTTAAAAAAAGAGTAACCAAACTTTTGCATGAATTCTACCCACAAGTAAACATTCGAGTAATATTTAAGCCTAAATCTACATTACAAAAATTCTTCAGGTTCAAGGATGTGATACCAACTGAACTGCAGTCAGCTATTGTGTATAAGTATAAGTGTCATTGCTGTAGTGCAATGTACATTGGAAAATCTAAACGACAGTTCAGGGTTCGCATCTTCGAACATCTCGGAAGATCTGTTAGGACAAATAGGCCATTAAGCAAACCACCATTTAGTGCCATTCGTCAACACTCTGAAAAATATGACCATCCTATCAATGTAGATTCCTTTTCAGTCCTTACTTGCAAAACCAACGCAATGGAGCTCGGAGTGGTTGAGTCTCTATATACCATAAGAGATAAACCCTCTCTTTGTAATAATGAAAGGTCTGTTGAATTGCTGTGTTTTTAGATTTTTAGGTTTTTTCTGCTCTCTTTGACAACAAACAATGTATTTCTCTATATTTTAAGATTTTGCTGCGAGTTTAGGTTATTATGTCTTGTAATTGTGTAATTTTATATTTTATTTTGCTTCGTTAATTTTAATGTAACTTATAATAATTATGTAATTTTATCTTATTTTGCTTTGTTTTAATGTAACTTATATTACGTCATTGATTTTAATTGTAAATAATATTTCATTATAGATTGCCCGATGACGGAGGAAAGTAAATCTCCGAAACTAGTCGCAAATAAAGATGCTCTTCATTCAAGCCCTGGTTTTTTAATATTTATTATTCGTCTCCGATTTCCACGGAACTCTTCTATTGCTGATATATATATATTACATATATATATATATATATATATATATATATATTATATATATATATATATATATATTTGTATATATATATATATATATATATATTATATATATATATATATTATATATAGATGTGTGTGTGTGAATATGTAAGTGTATATATAATTGTATATATACATATATGTGTATGTGTTTGTGAGTATGTATGTAGCCTATGTATGTGTGTGAGAGAGAGAGAGAGTGAGAGAGAGTCTATTTATGCCTAACCCTTTCTTCAGTGTACTGAACGTTAATTTTTTCGAATAATGACGTCCATTATTATATCCAGATTGTTTAATGATAAATAACTTTTTGTCATTTTTATGGATGAGGAATTATATGTTATTTGCAGGAAAATAAACATGCACGTATGATTTGTGAGGAATTAAATGAGTGGTATTCATCCAGAATGAATTTAGTGTGTTTTCAGTCTAACGAATTTAGCTCTTTGGTGCTTTTAGAGAGTGATGTTCATGGTAATGAAGTTGGCAGACTCGGCTTGTGTTAATGGTGGAATTCTTTTAGGTGTCTCTTTTCACTGTTGATTGAGAATCCAGGCAACTGAATACAAAATTCAGCAAAGCTTTTCTTCATTGTTATATGTATTCAACTTTCATGAATGGCATAAATGAAATATACTTTAATGAATTTTTTTATTTCAATAAAAAGCTTTATCGATCTTTAATGTAAATATACGTGAATATTTCACGTTCCTTTGGGTGTCCCTTTTTTTTCTTTCTTTCTTTTTTGTCATTTAAGATTTTTTATAGAATCATTATTATTTCTGTATATTCATGTCGTCATTTCTAACTGCTGTTTAAACAAACGAAAGTAGTTTTCTCAGCTGATAGAGTATAGAGTAGCAATTTCTTATTGGGTTGGCAGATTGTCAGAAGTCTGTATTAAAGGAAAATAAGATTAAAAACACACACACAAATTTTACGGAGATGCACGAATTCTATTTCGTGGAAACATTGATCGTCACTTAGGAGAGAGATAATTTTGAAAATATACATTATTGTTTTTTCATGAAGAAAGATAATTGAAGAAATACATTGTTGTTTTTTCTTGAAATTAATAAAACACTAGGCGAGATAAAATTGAGTATTTGTTTTATCATCATAATCTGCTTAAGAATAAAGAAACATCGATACAAACGTCAAATTCCTTCAGAAATGCATAAAAGTCACCTCGGTAATATATGATAAAATTTTAAGTTAAAATGGAGAGAGGAAAATAAAATATCATTCATCTCGATATAAAGACTTTGCTTATAATATTAATTGATCCAGTCTGTGCCCTTTTAAAATTGCAAGTTGGAAATAGGATTTAGAAACAGTGGAATGAAAGTGTTAAAATATCGGCCATTGAAATCAGAAAGCATTGTATCTGGAACGTCGCCCTTTTACAGCCACCTTCCAGGCACCCTGGAATCCCGCACACACAGAAGCTGAAGCCGAGAGCATCCCATTGCGATTCTTAGCACAGAGCATTCACGGGCTCCCAAAGGACTTTGTTGTCAAAATAGCCCTCGAGCCCCACAATTAAGGTTCATTAGATGGTTTTGTATGGTTAATTCCGAGATTGTTTTTTGCAGCTGCAGGTCGTTTGTCCACGTCGTTTTCATGCAGCGCTGGCTGGTTGTTTAATCTTCGGGTAGAAGTCTCTTGTTCTCCAGCCACGACTCCCTCCACTTCTTCTTCTTCTTCTTCTTCTTCTTCTTCTACCTCTACTTCTCTTTTCCTAGACCCGGCCGGAGGGCCTGGTTGTCACTGGAAGTTCAGCGCGAGATGTAACATGTCGACTTTTCCCGACGTTTTTTGGGTTACGTCGAATTACCATGGTAATGAATAGTCTTTCCGAGATGGATAGAGATGGATGTGCCCTTGCTACTCGATGCCCTATAGCAAGGTGGCTATTCGAGGGTGCTAGTGCCGAAACACAGGCCTCTTTTGATGAGAGGACCCATAGGTTTTCGGTGGTGGGGTTCACAGCGAAAGCTCTATAAGGTGACGTAGCGAAAAGTCTTCGGTAGTTGTACTCATATGATGCAGCCGAATTAACAATAAATGCTTCTTTGCTCGCCCCTCTCAATCCCCTTGAGTTCACGGCACATGTACTGTAAAGGGAAATAAGACGTTATACTTTTTTTTTGCGCTTTAGTGCTCTCATTAGACATAAAATGTGTAAATATATACACAATTATATGTGTATTGTAAATATATAATTAACGCAATAAAGAGAGTAAAGAAGGTATAACGTGTGTATATGCATACATATATATGATTTTATATATATGTAATATACATATATATATATATAATATATATATATACATATATATATATATATATATATATATATATATATATATATATAATATATATATATGCACATATAAACTGTGTATTTATATACAGTAAATATTTATATGATCATATATATATACATATATATTTATATTTATACCCACACACATGAATATATATATATATATATATATATATATATATATATATATATATATATATATATATATATATATATATAATATTATATATTATATATATTATATTATATTATATAGCACCTCTGGAAGTTGTAGTAAGTCAAAGCTGGTTGAATGGTGCAGTGATGTCTCACGTTTGCTTGACCCGTGAATCAAGCCTTGTGTACTGGCCACCAGTCCATCGAGGTCTATAAGGATAAGAAGAAAAGTGTTATGGGGTTAGCAACATCACTTCTTAAGAATTGGTGAAAAACCGATTCGCCGTACCCTTCAGGCGTCAAGCGCTCTGGAAGAGACTCATATAGTAACGATAATTTTGTATATGCATATGTACACATTTGTGGTCGGACGAGGCGAGAATAAACATCGCGAAAGTACTGGGTACGGATCCTCTCACTGTTATTGCTATGTGGTTATCCTTAAACTGATCACGTGCAGTCCTGTGGTTTTCAATATATATATATATATATATAATATATAGATATATATATTATATATATGATATATATATGTATTATATTCATATATATGTAGAATCTACTGGTCATTTTTACCAGATGCATATGAAATTGTAATAGCCACAATGCCTTCAGAAATTGGAGCTCAAAGCTTTGTAGTGACAAACGTATCCGAAAAAAAAAGAGCAAAGAATTTGAGAAGTTAAGAGGGCATTGTGGCTATTGCAATTTCATTATATATATATATATATATATATATATATATATATATATATATATATATATATATATATATATATACCTATATATATTCACAAATATTGAGCCACAAATTTAGTTTAATATCCAATTCAGTAACCTCGGGAATATCTTACATCCAAGGGGAATTATGAATGGTAATTCTCTTTGGTATAGTTTATTTTCGAGGTATAGTGAACTGGATATCAAACGAAATTTATGGCTTAATATTTATGATAAAAAATGTCCATTTGTAAGTGGCAAAAATTTGTTCCTGCAGGTCACTGGTTACCGACCTGTACCTACGAGCACGAAACCACATTTCTCTGCCAGTGGTAGAAACAGCTGTGGGCATTTTCCTTTCTACACATATATATATATATATATATATATATATATATATATATATATATATATATATATATGCATATATATATATATATATATATTGGGTAAGTGACCAAAATTTGTTCCTGCTGGTCACTAGTTACGGACCTGTACCTTAGAGAACGAAACCACATTTTTCTACCAGTGGTAGAAACAGCTGTCGGCATTTTCCTTTATATATATATATATATATATATATATATATATATATATATATATATATATATATATATATATATATATATATATATATATATATATATATATATATATATATATTAATCAGAAATTAACATGCACGTTATTTATTTTTCACATTTTCATTCTAACAAATAATTAATAAATATCCTAATCTAAAATTCGTGTGTCTTTAACTCAGCGCGAAGCACCTTTTTCAGACCTTTTTGGGCTCTGCCATAGACCTTTCTTAAACCCCCACCCCCACAGCAACAACAGCAACAACGAAGTAGCTTGTAGGCTTACTCCCCGAGCAAGCGAACATTAATCAATCTATGTTGCTGCTTTTGACCAGCCAGCGAATAAGCCACCTGTACAACTTAGGTTTATTGGCCATTTGTAATGCGATCTCAGCCAAAAGAGTTCATAAATGATTTCCATCACAATACGTAGGTTTTTATTCATTTTAAAAAGGCTTTTCAAATACCACAAGAATTAAAAGGAGATAGGTTCAGATTACCTTTGTTCTTATTTAATATGTGTGACTTAGCTGTTTTATTTACGCAATTACATTGGATTAGGTATTAACCCGCTACGAAGGTAGTGAAAAACCATTCCATTTTTAGTGAAAAATGAAAGTTTACATTTCGCAAGGAATCCAAGAGTGTGTTTTGTTGGATAAATATTCCTTCATTAAGAAGAATTAAGTGTAGTTATATATATATATATATATATATATATATATATATATATATATATATATATATATATATATTTGTGTGTATGTCTTCGGAGTTCATTGTTAAATGCCATCTCCTTGATTTCACTACATAAAAATGCAAATTAACGTTGAGATTTTTTATTGTCTTTCTTGCGCCTTCTCCCTTCCCTGCCATCATTCACGCCTTTGAAACCCTCCCGTTTTTATCTGACGATTAATTGTCAGATGCAATCTCTGCTTTGAGTGTCTATCGTAATTGTGCATGCTTCTTTTAATTACTCCTTATCGATTTTGGCCTTTTGTTAACCCCTCCCACATTTTCACCTAACTCGACCCAATCGCTTGTTTGGCGTCTAGTAATGGTAGCTGGTAATTGGGTGTCTTAATCATCCATTGGGGGATAAGCGAACCAACCGAATACTTACACCCGAAAATAGGCTGCCTTGGGTTTCGGGCGATAGCAATTTCGCATTCAAATACGCGCCTTTATCTGCTCAGGTCAGGTCCGAAGCTAACCACCGTAACAAGGTAATTAGAAAGCAGCCCCGTCATTCATCACCAGTCGCTCCTCTTCAATTTGCTTGTTTGGCTATCTGTTGCCCACCTCGCTCACTCCCAGGTCTCAAATAACGATTCCGATGCCGCCGCTGCCAGGGAGTTTTTTTTTTTTTTTTTTTTTTTTTTTTTTTTTGGCCCCTCCTGGTGCCTGTATCTTGTTTTAGATTCAGTTTGAAATGTAAAAGAATCTGTCCTATTGATTATCAGATGCGTAGTAATCTTCTTGATATTCCTGGCGTATTTTCCATCAAAAATAACAGCGGTGTTATAGCAATTTTACATTGCGTCGAATTTACAATACTGAAGTATTATATATACAACGCAAGAGTATGTTATGTTGCTCAACCTTATGGAGTTTCAGAATTTGATGGGCTAAAGATGGAGTTCATTACCCGTAGACTCCCTGTTACGCTTTGTGGACAAATACTATATGAAAACTGTTTCATATAGTGTGCTTTTTGATGGACAGAAAAATAAATTCCTTTTATTTGTAAGGTTTTTCTATGTCAAGGAATGCATTGTGTTTTTTTAGGACAATTATTTTCACGGAGGGTGGAGATTCCCTCTTACAATATTTCTATTACAATCTTTCTCACTGAAAGGGGACTATTTTTGTATCGTCAAGTAATGCAACAATAAGGGAAAATATAGTGTTTTGAAATAAAATAAAATAAATTTTCATTTTATATATATTTGTTTTTATTATTTTTATTTTTATTAATGGGACATTTTGTGCTGCTTCATATTAAATGGCTAACATTTTCACTACCAGTGAAAGCTTATTCAATATTAGACTTCAAGATTTTGTCCTATACAGTATTAATTTGATAATGGGGGAAGATCTCATGGTCTTTATCGAATTCCATGATGTTTTATTTTTTCTTTTCATTTGCCCTAATGATATCATGTTATGGAGGAAATTCACTTGCTCAGTACCAAGGGTCCCATGTCTCCACCAAAATTAGTTTCTCCGAGTCATATACTACGTAAACGAGGAAGAATTTACAATCAACAATGGGCCTATAATTATCTGTATGTCAGAAGACATGCCGAGCAATAAATAATGAATACGTCAAAACAAATTATATACTTTTATACATGAACATATGCAAACGCTTATATGGATCTGCGTCTCCTGACAGCTAAATTTACCTACTCGATAGAGACAGCACCTCCTTTTTAAGTGAAGGCATAAGCCACGCCTCCCTTCCGATATGATGCAGTTGCCACTTGAATCCAAACAGAAGTTATCCTCATATTTTATTGCTTATTTATGGCGCTACTTGGCAGCTAAACGTTACCGGAGACTGTAGAATTATCTCATAAGTTAAAGCAAAGGAGTTTGATGTGTTTAGATAGCACATTACATGGTAGCATTAATAGTTTAAAAGTTACCAAGAGTAATAACATGGTAATAATGATGACTATGGCGGGTTGATCATACATCTATTATTATTATTATTATTATTATTATTATTATTATTATTATTATATAATCCCGAGCCTTCTGCGTAGGTGTATGACTGGCCTTATGTTGTGGAAGTGTACTGCACAGGGTGTTTTTTCACGACTATACGGTAAATTAGGAGCGTGGGAGGTCTCGTCGTTTCTCGGGAGCCACTTCCCGATATTGATTATTATTATTATTATTATTATTATTATTATTATTATTATTATTATTATTATTATTATTATTATGTACAAACACATTCAATTAAAATCATATATATCTATGATCTCAAAGACAGAAGAGTATCAGACCAAGAGGTATTAACGCCACTCCAGGAATTCACCAGAAGTAGCTCACTTTTATTATTATTATTATTATTATTATTATTATTATTATTATTATTATTATTATTATTATTATTATATCTTCTATGCACAGACAAATTAAAAGAAAGGTGCCTATTGGTCCCAAGGTCAGAAGCGTCTCAAACCCAAAGGTATGAAAGCC
>NC_061104.1:24635180-24642680 GCF_015104395.2 Macrobrachium nipponense
CTTGTGAGAGAGAGAGAGAGAGAGAGAGAGAGAGAGATTTTATCAAAACCCTTTTTTTTTAAGCAGTGAGAATTTTTATTATTTGTTTTAGCAGTTTTATATCGTGCTGCGCAAGACTTTTTGTGTGCCTTAGCCTGTGAGAGTTCCTATTTTAGTTTTTTTTTTTTCACCGTCATATTTTTCCACTTCTTTTAACATTTTTTATGTATATCGTATAAGAAGTTTCAAGTTTTCCTTTTTTCGCGCTAGATTTTACCTTATTAAGATTTCTATTTGTGAAAATTCTTGTTTATATATAATATATTATATATAAATATATATATATATACTATATATATATATATTATATATAGATACTCTTATATATACAATATTTAAGAGCTTAACAGCAAGTCGACGAAAAACATCAAGACCATTAAAACGCAAGAAATGAAACTGATAGCAGTGACAAATGACAGTGCCTGTCTGGCAATGGACGGAATTTCTTCATAAATCCGTTTAATTATGAATCAATACCATGACGGAAGGTGCTTGGCTTCACCAGTTTTTCAACCATGAATGAAGAAAACACGTGGACGGAAAGTGAAGGATGCTTGCTCTCATCTCTTTCCTTTTAAAAATATGTCATCATTTTCGTAGAATAGAGTGAATTGTTGACGGGTTTCAAAACAGAAAATGGAGAGACGTTTACAGAGGCTGTCATAGTTATTTGTTGACGAACTTTCGTTCTTTCTTATTTTTGGGTCGATTTTAAGAAAACCGTGTAATTTCTATATTCTATGATATAAGCAAAAGATGGAACTATATCATACATACATATCATATATATATATATATATATATATATATATATATAATATATATATATATATTATATTTTCTAGCTCTCATTGTGTCTGAAAACTGAGGTAGTTACTGACACTCCTAAAAGGCCTTGGTAGAGAACAGAAACATAACAAAACTCTACGGCTGAAGGCCGGTATCAGTTGAGGGAAAAATGATATAAAACTCTAGAGATTTAGTTTTAATTGAAGTGTATTTATACTAAATTACGTGAGTAAGTAATTTACATCTTAAAGGTGACAGAGACTCGCAATGGTCCAGAAATTAAATGGAATGCGGTTGATTGAAGGTCAACCGGGACACATGGCTGGAAAGTGATCTGGGCACAGGAATTTGGTTTGCGCACAGCGAATATCTTAAGGGTTCCTGGCGTCACTTCTAATGGTGCCAGATTTTTCACAGCTAAGCAGGAATATTTGCTTCTGCAAAGAGATTTGCATTCCAGGATCAGTACTAAGGCGACAGACACGTGGGGAATGTTAAACACGATCCTCTCTTATTATTTCACGTTAAAGTCTACTCACAGGGATATCGAATGACTGGGAACTTACACAGAAAAGGATACTACGTCGTTTTAATTAATCCTTAGCGTGAAACAACAACATTACTTCCCGATGTAGCAGAACGCCAGTCTAAATGGGAATATCACAATTAGATTTAGTAGTACGACTAATAACATCACAAGGGGGAGTTATTTACTGCATCAAAGGGAGCAATGAGGGACTGCGCTATAGTAACCAAAATAGTGAATGTGATGATGAGCCAATAGGGGAAAAGGTGCCTTGGAAAAATGGAAAGGAAGTACAGACAAGAGGCGAGGCAGAAAACGGTAACTGACTGCACCCGAAATTACTCCATTACAGTACCTGGGCATCCATGCTGGTCTTGGCTTCTTCCGAATTGATGGCTGAAGTTTTCTCACTATGTACAATAAATGAACATGTGTGGGTCCCCAGAGGAGAGGGAAAACAAGGGGGAAGAGGAGTGAATGCTGCTAGAGTTGGAGAAATTCTAAGGGCTCTCGTCGGTTGCATAGTTAATTTGTAAGACCAAGGGACATGTGGCTGTGGTAGGACAAAAGGCCACCGACAACTCACATGTGACACAGAGGAAACATATATACATATATATACATATATATATTATATATATATATATATATATATATATATATATATATATATATATATTATATATATACACACATATACACAAGACGTGATGAACATGGAAAGCATCTATCAAAAGATGATATTCAGATGAAAGTTTCTCTCTCTCTCTCTCTCTCTCTCTCTCTCTCTCTCTCTCTCTCTCTCTCTCACTACACTGCTGCAGGTGAAATAGCTGAATCATCATGCAAAAAGAAGGGTAAACTTGTTAAGTAACTCTGAGAAACTGGCGTGAGAAACATCATTGTATAGCCGATGGCATCGCAAACTGACGAGACGGCGACGCTGGTTTTGACTTCAAGGAATCATATTATAGATCTGAGTTTGTAAACCGCCCGTAGAAATCCCTTCTGGCACCATATTCCAGTATGGTATGCCATCGAAATTAGATTATTGTTACTATTATCTTTTCAGTAACATGTGAAAACGTTAATTTTTACACTATTCCTAAGATCTAATAAAAGGAGCCCATAAAAATGCCAAAATATAGAACGTAAGTACTATATTTCTGAGACTGCTATGTCTCTCTTCAGGTAAGTAATGAATGAGAAAAGTTACAGAAAAGGCGGTATTGTATACCAAGAGTTCCATTCACAGCTAGCCGTTTTACTAGGTTACCCCACTGATAATTTTTCTTTTATCTTCTTAAGCATTGGTTTGAAGGAAGATTTGATCTGTGATATCTGAATCCCAGGCACCCTTCGAGATGTTCATTACCTGTCTTAGTTTAATCAAGGCTGACTCTGTCATCTGGCTATAAAGCATACGTGACAAATTCCAATTTATTCTATGGTTACGGTTATTTATAAATGTGAAAATAAATATCCTATTACTTAACAACAAGCTAAATGCCCATTGACCGAACTAATAAGTTTCTATAGGTCAGATGTGTAGAAAATAGCGTGGGAAAAAATAATGATAAAAATATTTTATTATTGTTTAGCAACATGCTGAAAATCCGTTACAGAACTAACACGCTACTATCGGTCAAATGTATAGATAATGGTGTAAGGAAAAATAATTTAACAAAATTCTGAACATTATTCTAAAGATGTGAAAATAAACATATTATTTTTTTAGCAACAAGCTAAAAGTCGATTGACTTAACTAACAAGCTACTGTAGGTCAAATGTGTAAACAGCAGTGTAGGAGGAAACTCGAATGAAGCCAAACATATAAGATTACCTTATAAAAACGAAATGGCCGATGAAAATAGATGATCGATAAAAATGATCAATAGTAAAATGACAAGTTGTGTGATCTTTTTATTGATTTGGATTTTCATGATCTGAGTACAGAGCCCCTCAATGTCGAATCCCGGATATACTTATAAAACCGATTCATCAGTGATTTTCAAACGTTGTCCCCGTAGTGTAGTAGTGCCGTCAGTGTACAGTGCACGTAAGCATTACTTGAGGTTGTTTGCAGTGTATGTTTGGCACCAAGCTACAACCCCTTTCATTCTTTTGTCTGTACCTCCGTTCATATTCTGTTTCTTCCATCCTGCTTTCCATCCTCTCCTAACACTTGCTTCATAGAGCAGCTGCAAGGTTTTCCTCCTGTGACACCTTCCAACTATTGTTACAACTTTCAGACCTTTCTACTGTCAGTTGACGTTTCAGCGCTGAATGACCTTACAAATCCCAGCGCTTGGCCTTTGACCTAAATTCTATATTCTATTCTATTCTACTCAGACGTCGCAGCTGATAGGGTCACTGACTAAAAATGTAAACTTTAGAGCAGGGGTTTTCAGCCTGGGGTACGCGTACCCCCTGGGGTCTGTCAGGGGGTACGCGCTCCCATCGGCACTCGAATGAGTGTTAGATGCCGACCTTCAATGTGCTTTAGCAAAATCTGCTCCTCGGCCAACTAGGATAGTTAATGAAAAACAGTTTCAGCCATTTAATTGACTCCCTTTGCAGTTGATGTAATGTAATAATAATGTATTTCGTTTTTGTAGCTCAGTACCATAACCTTGAACGTTTACTGCATAGCCAGAGGTAAATAATTATAAGAAATTGTCTTTATTTTTTTATGGAATTCTATGTTAACAATATTATTGGTTATGTCAGGAGAATTATATTTACGGGTTAAATCTGTGTCGTCGAGAGTTATATACTTACTTCCCTTCTGTACGTACAGTACTTTCAAATATGCAGACTGGAATGTTTTACTGATTTGGTAGTTCCTCGTTGGACGAGCGGTTTTCGCCCTCGGCTACCACTCCGATGGTCCGAGTTCGATTCTCGGCTCGGGCAACGTGGAATCAGAAAAATGTATTTCTGGTGATAGAAATTCATTTCTCGATATAATGTGGTTCGGATCCCACAATAAGCTCTAGGTCCCGTTGCTAGGTGACTAGTTGGTTCCTAGCCACGTAAAATATATCTAATCCTTTCGGGCCAGCCCTGGGAGAGCTGTTAGTCATCTCAGTGGTCTGGTAAAACTAAGATATACTTAACGTTTTTCGGATTTGGTTTTGTTTTCCACGTTATACAAAGTGAAGGGGGTACATTACTGGCATTACAAATGCCCGAAAGGGTACGGGGGGAGAAAAGGGTTGAAAACCCCTGCTTTAGAGATTTCCGTCCCCAAATCCTTTCAGAGGAGAGAGCAACGGAACTTAGTTTGTTGTACAAATTGAAGGATGAATTTCAAGGCTAAGATTTTTTTTTTCTTTTTTTCTTTTTTTGCCAAGCCCTCGGTATTTTCCTCACATTATTTACGATAAAGCTGTATTCGTATCTGCTCGGTAAGACGCTACCACATCCATACTAAAGTATGTAACTTCAGTTTTCTTCTTCTACTGGTCAATCGTTCAAGGTGCCAAAATGTATTAGAAGATCGTGTTCTTGTGACACCGCCTGATTAGTGATAATTCCGTTCTACCATAAATAGCTGCATTTTGTTTAAACTCCCACCAGTGATTCTTCACGCCTTGTTCAGATATAAAAATACTAATAAAAAGCAGAAATAAGATTGTTGTGTTTTCGATTAAAGTTATATTTTATATTTTACCGTGTAATTGTTCTCTTTATCCGTTCCTCTTTAATTTTGCCACTTAATTACCGTCGGGTTATCATTCAGCCGTTATCCATTTTCACTAATGAAAATTATTTAACTCATATTTATTCGTACTGTCAGAATTAAAGTAGCAAGTATTTATCTATAAGATCTAAATGTATTTATCTATAAGATCTAAATGTATTTATCTATAAGATCTAAATCATTAATCTTTCCATTGCATTTTCAGCGTCCAATAACACAGGCTATAACTGGTTATATCTTGCATGAGTCCAGATTTCATGATGAAGTTATTTATTTATTTATTTATTATTTTTTTTTTTTTTGCGTTAAGCAAAGAGTATTAAAGTGAATTGCAGGAATAGTGTTAAACTGAGAGCTTGACGTTGTACAAAATTTTTATTCCTTTTATACTCGACGAGGGAGACAGACAGCAGATAAAAAGCCAGACGAATTGGTGGACATGCGGAAGGAATATCCAGATACATATTGTCTGGTTATTAAAAAAAAGTCAAGAAAGGAGCAAGAATATATCCCCTGGTCTCTTTTTGAAGATGCAAACGTGCCGGACAATTGTCTTGGAGATGATACAAGAAGTCTCATTCATATGAGTTCCATCGGGCATTCCATTGGAGTGAGAGATGTGTATTTCTTGTGATAGAAGTTCACTCTCGACGTGGTTCGGAAGTCACGTAAAGCCGTTGGTCCCGTTGCTGAATAACCACTGGTTCCATGCAACGTAAAAACACCATACAAACAAACAAACAAACATATGAGTTCCACCACTCTGGTGGCTCTGTAGCCTCAAGGACGTCTTCATTAGATTAAGCCAGTTTTGCACTGGCACGGGCTCTTGCTTCAAAACAGCCCGTAATAGCTTCAAGGTGACCGTTTGCCGAGCTCACCTGGCCCTAGCGCTGTTGCTTCCTAAATGTTAAAAACAAGTAAAAAATGCGCCTAAGATTCTTCGGCGCAATCGAGTTTTCTGTACAGCGTATAAATGCTGTGTGAGGCTTGCAGCTACGACCCATGAGAAACTTCCACCACGTCCCGGTGGTGGCCTGTGTTGTTGGCGGTGCCTGACGGACGATCATGGCCAACTTTAACTTAAAATAAAATCCTCTGAGGCTAGAGGGCTCAATTTGGTATGGTTGATGATTGGAGGGTGAATGAATACCAATTTGCAGCCCTCTAGCCTCAGTAATTTTTAAGATCTGAGGGCGGACGAACAGACAAAACCGGCACAGTAGTTTTCCTTCATAAAAAAACTGAAGAGAAATTAAACGTCTTCAGTCGTAGAACATGAGCCAACGTCCTCGAAATCGTTAAAAAGCTGGACAAGAGACATTATAATTTAGGAAGGGAGTTCGAGGCGAGTGCCATTATCACATCGTTCCATGTGTATGAGATCTCGTACTAGGAAAAATATTCCTTGTGACTTGACCTGTCACTCTACAGTAACAGATGGGGTTACGTTGGGCTCTGGAATGTCTGTCGGATTCCAGGCCTCGTTATGCTCTACTGCCGTCTGCATCGGAATACCTACTTACTTCTCTCTCTTTACTCTTTACTCTCTCTTAATGTGTGGGTATTCCAAACGTTTTGCTTTTTCTGTAGGGATGTTTGCTCATTTGAATAATGGTAAATGGAGCAGCTCATTCGAATTTTATTTGTTTACTTGGAAAAAATATTATACTATCGCTCTTCATCTTCGGTGTTTTTTTAAATCCTTTCTTAGGATCGGCAAGAGTATTTAAATCCATGTAGCAAGTCTTTTAAAAGCTCCTGTGGCGATGATGCCAGCCCGACTCAGAGCTGGTCCCATGCCCGGATAAAGAGGGAAGGTAGAAGTCTGCTAAATGTCTGTCTCGCTTTCTTTTTTGAGCATCCAGTCTTTTCTCCTTCATGGTCTCTCCTCTCTTTGGATGACCAGAGTGCCCGATGGACATAACTCCTTAACATAGCTTCCAGTCTTAAATCCTTCGTTTTGGTCATTACAAATTCAACATACGGAGCTTGCCTAAACATAATAACAATAACACACAGACAGGAATCACTTCATAACTTGGACTGGCGCCTGCCATGTCTGTAAAATATTTATCGCGTCTCCTAGGCGTTTCGAGGCCTTCGTCAATTTCAGAACTTCCTGTCGGAGCAAAAGGAGAAGAAAAAGAAGGACGAACTGATGTCCCCTCGGTACTTAATAGCCGCGTTGTTGCTCAGCCCCGTAATGGCGTCAGTGGATAGCTCAAAGTACAAAATGATTACCGTTTGTCGGGGGTAAAGAAACGCCTACAGATCCGTCATGCCTCGGAACAGTGCACGCCTAAGCCATGCCCATGATGGGATTAAATTGCGGGTAGAAATGTCTAGAGTGTCTTTTTTTTCACTTAAAGTTAAGGATTCCTGTCATAACAAAACACGGAAAGACATCATTTCTGAGCATGATGATATGTCATGGAAG
>NC_061104.1:24647680-24665180 GCF_015104395.2 Macrobrachium nipponense
TCACTTTTCTCTCTAGATCTGCATTTATTTTTATTATTATTTTCGAATTATTATTGTTATTATATTGTTCACCTCTCTCTTCGAATTATTATTGTTATATTAATATTGTTCACCTTTCTCTCTAACTCTGTATTTATTTTTATTCTTCTTATCTAATACTTAGCATCTCTTCAATTATTCGTTTGTGTCCAGTCACCTTCTACCTTTTGCATTTCTTTCCTTTTTCGTCCATCTGTATTTTTAAAAATACGATTGTGATATATGTGAAAATTAAGACTTTCAGACTCACATATAAAAATCTACGGTTTAAGTTCAAGGTTATACTCAGAGGTCAGAGGTCAAACAGGAGCTTCATCTTGACCATAACTTTTGAACTATGAGATAAAGACTTGATATTTGGAGTGCATAATCTAATATTGAAACCCATACGTATAATATGGTCAAGGTCATACTTAGAGGTCAAATACGGGGAGCAGACATTGTGCTTTAAAAGCTCATGTTATTTATTATTATTTTTTTCTATCCCCTTCTTTCTCTTTCCTTTCTTATATTGCAAAGTTTTATCCCTCCGTTTTCCCATTTTAATATCACTTTTAATTGCTGGCTTCCGTCCACTGATTCTTTGAATTGTTATGATTATTAATGTTATTAATATACTCATGTTTTTATTACCTGTAAATCAGCCTCTTTTAGTATATATTTTATGTTTTTTATTATTTTTTATTTTTCCTCTGTCTGTCTCTCTACCCTCCTTTCTCCCTTTTTAATATCACTTTAATTGTCGGCTACCGTCGCCCGACCTCATCTCGGCGATTCCAAATTGGATAATAAAGACTCTCGTAATGATAGGTCAACCGAAGGGCCGGTGAGGGGGTAGGGGGAGGAGTCTGGATACCCCCGGGACGAGGTGTTTGTAACCCTCTGGACAGGACTTTCTTATCGGGTTCAAAATTATCATTCTCTTTTGGATTTCCTCTCTCTCTCTTGATAGTGTGGAAAGCTTAGGTCTCTCTCTCTCTCTCTCTCTCTCTCTCTCTCTCTCTCTCTCTTCACATATGTCCTTTGTTTTTTTCGTTTTACGGTTATCATTATCATTGCTATTATTGTTTCCTCTCTTATCATTTATTGTGATTATCGGGTGCAAGATTATCATTCTCTTTCGGATTTCCTCTCTTTTGGTAGTGTGGAAAGTTTAGGGGTCTCTCTCTCTCTCTCTCTCTCTCTCTCTCTCTCTCTCTCTCTCTCTCTCTCTCTTGCGTATGCCCGTTCTTATCGTTATTAATGCTGTTATTGTTCTCGTGTCTTTTATTGTGATTATCAATATCAAAGTTGTTGTTATTATTATAATCCAATTCCTGGTATCCACATCAAAATTATAATTGCTCCTAATGTCATTAGTTGTCTTGTCATTCGTTGTAACACCCCCTCCCCCTTTTTTTCGAAGGGGTAGCATGAGAAAGATAGAGCCTTTTCTTGACTTAGCTTGACGCTTGTAACCATTCACAGGTAGGTTGACTGGTGGGTGGAACTAGCGCGGCAGTACTTTGACATCCAGTGTCCAGATTATTATTTGTTTATTTGTAAATTGTTCAGAGATATCGTCGTCTTCTTAACTTTTTTATCATCATGAAAATTGTTGTTTTCTTTGCTGTTATTGAACTTTATTTTGCATTATGTATTACCCTATGAACGTTTAACTCTTCGAAACCCATAATATTTTAAGTGAACACTTCCATATTAAAAAATCTACTCACTACTTAATTCCTTTGCTGTATTTATGGAAGCGTTACTTTTCGTCATATATTCCCCAGTGAGAATTTATTTCTTCGAAACCCTTCAGATTGTATGATAGCATATGCATATTAAAAAAAAAAGTAAAAAATGCGCAGAAAATCAAGTTTTCTGTACAGCGTATAATGCTGTATGTAACCCTCAGCCACTGCCCATGAAACTTTCAGCTACAGCTGTCGCCTGTGTTGTTGGCACATATAGCGGTGCCAGACGCACTATCGTGGTTAATTTTAACCTTAAATAAAATAAATACTACGCAGGATAGAGGACTACAATGTGATATGTTTGATGATTGGAGGGTGGATGATCAACACACCAATTTGCAGCCCTCTAGCCTCAGTAGTTTTTAAGATTTGAGGGCGGACGGACAGACAAAAAGCCATCTCGATAGTTTTCTTTTACAGAAAACTAAAAACTATTGAATACTTAAATCCCACCAGCTATAGAAGCCAATGAACTCTATCATGGAACAGTTCTACATGAAAATCCTAAAAGCACGACAGGAACATTTATCTGCACCTTGCTTCACACCAACATGATTTAGTAATTAAACGTAAATAAAGCCCTAAAATCTGCTAACAGCAATAAAACAGTGCAAGTTAAGAGGCAGACGGGAAAAGAAGGTTTTATAGCAAAGCCAGAGCTATTAAAAAAAAAGTGGGATAGAGATATTTATTCGACTAAATAAGAGACGCAGAGACGTGAGGAGAGAGTCTGAACCCTCGTTGCATTTTCTTCCTGCAATCAAGATTAATTATAAAAGCAAGTTTAAGGGACGAGTGCTTCGGTGTAATTCAGGAAGGAGCAGAAGAAAGTAGAGTCTAGGCAGGTCGGGGTGAAGCAGATGGAGGTAGGATAATTATTAGTAGGGAGAAGGATTTTGATTAAGAGGTAAGGAGGAAGAGGATATAAGAAGTAGACGGGGAAGTAGTAGAAGGGGGGTTTAATTAAGAATACAAGAGGGTCCACTGAGAAAGAAGCGAAGGGCACAGGGTTAGGATAACGGTTTGAGGAAGGTGGTTGAAGGATACCGGAGGAAGAATGATGATGATGATGATGATGATGATGAAAGCGAGCGAAGGAAAGACTGAAGAAGGAAATTGAAAAATTAGTTGACAAGAGTAAATAAAAAAAAAGGGTTAAAAAGAAAGAAGAGATGATTCTAAACTGGCATTTATTCAAGTTCCCGTTATAATGAAGTGACAAGTCGGCAAGAAGCGAAGAGAGCAGAAAACAATTGGATAACTGGAAGTAATGGTCCCTGGAAGAGTGAAAAAGAGGAGAGGAAAAAAATAAATATATAAAAACGTCAGAATGGGAGATATGACAAGGAAAGCAGTCAAGCGAGAGAAGACCAGAAAAAAAAGAGACTTATGATGTTAAATAAAAGCCAAACCCGACTAAGCAGTTCTGAAGCGCAGGATGCAATATCTGCCGAGATCCCTCGAGATCCTTTGCACCAATTGCAATCCGGTAGTTGGCACGTCAGGGAAATGGCTTAGGAAGATTGCATAAAGACCATCAACTGATTACAATAACTGCCGACGGTCCCTGTCATTTTTATGTTGATTAATTGGGATGTTAATTGCTGAGTAATTTCTGATAATTGCCATTGTGAGCAAGAAGCGGCCCTTTATTCCCCGTCGGATCCCCTTTTTGTATTCGGTGATTACAGGCGCACCTCTAAATTAGCCGCTCCGTAGCGGGTCGGTAATAGCCGCTCTCGGGCCCCTGTAACGTGGTTGCTTACGTTCCGTTGTTTATTCGACTTTTTCGCAAGCGTTTAATCGGCGACTGAAGGCACTTAGGTATACGTAATGGCCCCGCCTGGCTGCTCCTGCCTGTCTTTCGCAGGGTAAACTTCGGACCTCGGCTCGACGCTTTACGGGAGCTCGGGCTCTTGAAAGTTATGGTGGCTTGTTCTTCCTCTTTTTTTTTTTATGCCTTGATTTTCCCTTCGGTCGAACGGGGACCTCTTTCTCTGTCGTCCTTCTGACACATTTATGATTCGTCTCAGAGAGAGAGAGAGAGAGAGAGAGAGAGAGAGAGAGAGTACGTTGCGTTCGTCTTCAGACAAGGATAATAATTGTAGTCAGCTGTCGTGAAGCTCTTGTGGAATCAGATTTAAACTGTATTAACGCAGTTACAGATACATTCCAAGATATATGAATGTATATATATGCCTGAATTATACATATATGTATATATAAGAATGGTAAAAATTTTCTGTTACAACAGAATTCCATCTAATAAAAGGAGCCCATAAAAACGCCAAAATATAGAGAGTAAGTACTATATATCAGAGACTGCTGTCTCTCTCTTTATTACCTACCTGAAGAGAGAGAGAGACAGCATTCTAAAATATAGTACTTACTTTCTACATTTTGGCGTTTTTATGGGCTCCTTTTAAGATTATATATATTATATATATATATATATATATATATATATATATAATATATATATATATATATATATATATATATATATATATGGAGGTATTTGTAACTTACGAACGCGTGCTGTGTTCAGTGATCTTACAGGTGTCATGAGTGTGTTTATTCAACGCTTAGCATACAGCCTTTTTTTTTCTATTCTTTTGACTTAACGTTGTTCATCTGGTTGGAGACCACTCGGATTCTGTCCACACGGGAAGGGAAGTAAGTAAATTAAGCAACAGTTGATCAATCGTCGGTGACCTGAACATTGTTCGGAGAGCACCCTGTTACAGTGGCACGTGCCGAAGGATGGAAATTTCCATCATAACAGCATGGAATCTTTTGGTCCAGTTCTAATCGCATTCTTGGGAGTGTAAACGTAAACGGAAATGTGCGTTCATACGCTTGTTACAAAATCGCTAAAGCGCGATGTGGCTCTGGCTCTTTGTACGAAACGAAAGTGACTGTACCTGCTTTGGGACCCACAAGGGAATTGGAATTCCCCCTAAGGAAAATTATTGTCGGACTTTAAACTTTACTCAATTTCAAAAGTTTCACCATTATTATTTAGTGAGTTGTCATGGATGCCTTTGTTTATCAGTATTTTTTGCATGTTTTGAAATGTTGAGATTCTATCACATTTTTTTTCTATTGTTAATATGGGGTATTAGTTCTTCGACATAATGTTGCAATGGACCCATGATTAATTGGCGAAGATAGCCGACGTGTTTAGATACTTGGTGGGGGACGGGAATTAATTCCCACATATACTGCCAGGCAATTATTTACTTTGCTTCGGGGTAATGCTTAATGGATTTAAATAATTTCATTTTACGTGATTCGTTGTTAAACTCGCTTCATAAATTTCAGTTCTGTTATTTAGGATTTGACAGAATAGATAAATGTGTGTTTGTGTCTGTGTGTAAGAGAGAGAGAGAGAGAGAAGGCATCTATCGACTACAAGCTACAAGATACCAACTGAACTCAGGTAAGGGTCCTTTGTAAGGGTTCGACAGCGGCTTAACACACACACGCACACACACTACATATATATATATATATATATATATATATATATATATATATATATATATATATATAAATATATTTATACATATATATATATATATTTAGTATACATACACATATATGTATATATATATGTATTTATGTATACTATCCACCTTGTATACAACGAATGAGGGCTCTATACTCTTGTTCCACCCAAAATTGCGATTATATCGCTACCTGGTTTAATTCGACTTGACATATATATATATATATATATATATATATATATATATATATATATATATATATATATATATATATATGTGTGTGTGTGTGTGTGCGTGTGTGTGATATGTGTGTGTATGTATGTATGTATGTGTGTATGTATGTATGCATGTATGTATGGTATGTATATATAGTATGTATGTATGTATTATGTATGTATGTATGAATGTATGAGTGAGAGAGAGAGCTATGTCAATGCATAAATATGAATAAAAGCATGTTGAGATATAAGGTAATTTTTTCTTTTTCGTGGCAGTGAAAAAGTCTTCCATAGTTCACGAGAATGAATGCTACGTCTTATGCTGCTTTATTATCTTGTCGGTATATAAGTTTGGTGTTCAAGTGCATTAATTTTTCCTTATTATATTTTTGCAAATTGTTTTTTGAACAATGTATAAGTATACGGAAGAAAACTGAAAATCAAAGTGAGAGGTAATTCATGGTTAGAGGTCAAGGTTGAACTCTAGGTTAGTAATCTGAATTAAACATGCTGGTGTGGATATCGAACATAATATGGCCAAGTTTCGAAATGAAACTTTTTTTATCTTTTAAAATCACCAACAGGTGGACTTTTTTGCTGTGACTCATATTCTCCCAAGAGATATTGGCCCGGATTAAATCGGAGATCGCACTCCATTAAACCGTCCCCAGTTGTAAATTGAGGATTACCTTTCATCAGACGTGCTCAGATATTTTAGCGAAAAGCAAACTTATCGCGCATGCTCTCCTTTGCTTTACAATGTCAATGTTTTGAGCGGGAACATTAGTCACTTATTCGATAGCATTATCTTTATATTTATTGTCGAAAGTAATTAACGATTGGGTTTGTGTGCGGAGATATCTCGTGCCAAAATTATCACCTGAAAATCTAACGCTTCATATCAAAGAGTTAAAAACAGCTCGGGACCAGATCTGATTGGCGTCCCCTGACTGCTCCAGATAAGTCATCCATTCAGAGCCAGTCCCGGGCTGCACCGACCTAACCATCCGTGCATGAAGGGTTATATTGCCAATTATCATTTAATCGTGCGATATATGGGCTGCCTTTTGTCACTCATCCCGTTTCGTTTAAAAAGAAAATAAGTAAAAAATGCGCCACACGGCTAATAATCCCAAATTTATAGGCGCCCTGTGTTGAGAGAGCGCTGTGTGTCATTGGGGAGATATATCTTTTCGCACCAGGGAAAAGCGCTATGTGGCAACCGGTCCCTGAGTTACGATGACTTTTTGAAGGCTTGCTTAAAGACCCATATTTAAAGGCACCATAGAATTCACATCTTGGGGATATACCGATCTGATAACATTGAATTCGAGTTCTCACGGGCCCTAACTAATGTGTACAGCTAACGGGCTCATTAGAGACGACTTATTTGGCCAAAAAATATTGAAAGTAGCTTGTCAGCATATTTCTTTGGTACTCTTTTTCTCGAATAATGTGACTGACCCCTTAGATTTTATGCATTACAGGTCATTGCATCCTAGGTCATATCTCCACTTCGCATGTCTAGTATATCCTCCAGTTTCATTTGCGTGTAGAATAAGAGCAAGATTTTTAAAACTTGTTATCCAAGGTCAGTGATATTTTACGTTTCATGTGTTCTGTATCTGTCAGTATCAGTTAGGTATAAAATGTAAACAAGAGATATTGTATCTGGTATATTTCTGTTGTTTGTTACCGGATCGGTGTTTCCACATGTGTCACACCTGAGTGCAATTGCTCTTGCAAATCGTTACGATAATTTACACACCGTTCGTTAGGTAGCTCTAATTTTACGAATAAATTTCCAGATAGTATTTCTCTCTCTCTCTCTCTCTCTCTCTCTCTCTCTCTCTCTCGCTCCTCTCTCTCTCCTATAATATATATATATATATCTATATATATATATATATATATATATATATATATATATATATAATAATCATCTCTCTCTCTCTCTCTCTCTCTCTCTCTCTCTCATATATATATATATATATATATATATATATATATAATATCACTCTCTCGTCTCTCTCTCTCTCTCTCTCTCTCTAGCACACACGTACCCAAATTTTTCCTTTTCATGAAAACCGAAAGATCATTGAATAATATTGCAACCATTTGTGCACTCATACCTAGTTTGCAAGATTCTTTTTCAAGCACCATTAATTTTTGCATAAATGGTCTTTTTTATACTAATTTATGCCATTTTACCCTAGTTTTTTTTTAACCAGATGTTTTCTCCACATAACCATATATATATATATATATATATATATATATATATATATATATATATATATATATATATATATATATATATATATATATATAATATATATATATATATATGTATGTATATATATATATATATGTATATATATATATATATATATATATATATATATATATATATATATATATATATATATATATATATATATATATATATATATATATATGATTTAATTGGAAGAGAAGTCATCTTGATAATAATATCCACAAGACCAGCATTCTTTCTGTAATTTTCGTCGCAGTTACCTGTTTAACTTATGGTATTTTAAAAATATAGTAACTTGTCATCCATAAGTTGTTTCAGTGTATCTGCTTAAAACACTAATTCCGTTATCTATACAAATAAATAAATATCATCATGCAAGGTCCTTGTTGAGTTATGTATAGTTATGTATATATCAGAGATCATCCCTTTTTTCTCAGTGGAAAGACCTAAAGGGAAAGAGAGAGAGAGAGAGAGAGAGAGAGAGAGAGAGAGAGAGAGAGAGAGAGAGAGAGAGAGAGAGAGATGCACAAGGTTGAGCGCATTCCATTGATATCTCGAACCGTTTCGGGCAATAGAAATCGCCATTGTAGATCTAGGAGACAAGTCAGTGTTGTACCCAGTTATGTTTAGAAGAGAGAGAGAGAGAGAGAGAGAGAGAGAGAGAGAATGATTACGTATCAGTGCTGATTTATCAAGAAACGTTAACAAAACCTGCTTGTTGGTCCACCACGAATGCTAAAATCCACCGAGGCTTATTTGAGGCAGAGAGAGAATTATTGCATATCAATATTAATTTGTCAGGCACCAACAACCAGCAAGTGGAAGTTGCTTGTTGGTGCTCCATGAATACTAGAGGCCAATAAGGCATATTTAATGAAAGAGAGAGAGAGAAGGTAATTAAAAAAAAGTATTAACATGTCATTTCAAATGCTAAAGGAGTCATTAATATACTGTACGTAACGAGGACCCATAAATTAACCTAATGTTATCCGGATGCTATCAACTCCTAATCAAGCCCATTCTAATCGCCAGTCTGAGAATGACCAGCCTTATGCAATGCGCATGCGCCCTGGAAACGCTGCACAGAGATTTTTATGGACCGGAATTAATAGCGACCCGAATGTGACACATAAATTGCAGGTCGCTGCCCAAAACTGTATCGGGCAGGACGGGCTGCTGTAACGAGTTCTGTTTGTTTGTGTGTTTGTGTTTTTAAGGGGGTAGCCGAGGGTCGAGTTAAAAACTAAAGGGAAGGTCTCTCAGTATCTTGTTAATTAAACAATAGAAGATAATATAATAATAATAATAAAGAAAAAAAAAGCAGCTCGGGCCTGGGGTATTTCATGATAAGTTAGACAGATATGAGGATTTTGGCATCGTTTATAAACGGACTCTAATGAGACCATCTGGAATCAGTGCCTCACATTTACGCGGCATTTTAAAGGGAGAAGAGACCATTTTTTTCTGCTCAGGTTTTGTTTTTGTCTTAGCCTAACTGTCTTCATTTTTCTTCTTTTAGGGTACTCTCTCTCTCTCTCTCTCTCTCTCTCTCTCTCTCTCTCTCTCTCTCTCTCTCTCTCTTTGTTTTCCAATCCTGTCATCACGTCTGAAAAGGGATTTCTGTCTCGATCGAATACTTGTCTTTGTTGAGCATACTACGTACATGACATGACTGGTTTCATACTCGTACATCTTTGCCGAATAGTCACGTGGAGGTTTCATGATTTTTCTGTAAAGTTATGTCGTATTAGAAGCATCATCTTTTGCATGCCCAAAACGTTTTGTGTGATATCCACTGTCCAGCTTCCATAAGGAAGAGAAATTTATTGTTACTAGAACCGCATTGCGTTGGTCTCTCTCTCTCTCTCTCTCTCTCTCTCTCTCTCTCTCTCTCTCTCTCTCTCTCTCTCGCACGGCACTTTTGATTTCAAAGTAACGTAAAGATTTAATATTTACCGAATGGTCACTCGTGCATTTCATATTCTATATTTCTTAGAGTTATTTAGTATTATTTAGTGCTTTTTGTGGAATCTGAAACAAACATTGTACAAGTGTGTAACGGCGCCTTTTTTTTGTGAAACAAGCTGCAGCAGAAAGAAAATTGGTACCAAGGTAAAGTGTTTCTATGAATTTATTATTTGCAACTAATAGTAACAGTGGTTTGGTAAAAATTTAAGCTAATAGTTACAATGGTTTGAGTGAAATTATTTCAATTTTTACACATTGCAAATTTTTGTGTTTTTTGTTTGTTTCATTTGAAGTTATTTCTATTGCATTTATGCATTTTCTTATTGAGTTGTCTGTTTTTATTTTGTATTCTGTGTGATTGGTGCTTTTTTTCCAATTTTGGTATTTTCCACATTTTTCTGTGTTTTCATTTGCATTCACAATTTAATTAACCTAGTTATTTTCATTACTTAATCGTTGCAAATTTAATTGAATTTAACACTGGTGAATTAATTTGCATTTACTTAGAATTCTTTTCAAGTTTTATTATTGTTTAGTATTTTTGAATTAATATCCAAATTTTAATTATTACCTAACACTTTTGAATTTAGATTGAATTGATTTTCTTGAATATTGTGATAAATTAATTTTGATTTAATTTTACTTAATTAATTCAAGAATCAATTAAACTTTGCTTTGTTTTCAAGTAACATTAATTTTCCCTGATATTGTGAATTTCACTTATAAATTTTGAGTTTAATAATAAATTTTTATATTTAAAATTTTTATAAGTTTTTAATTTTACACCAGTATATAATTAGGATTTGCTTAGGTAGAAACATAGAGTGGTAATTGAGCTGTTTTCCTTCAATTTACTTGAAGTGAGTTAGAACCAAGGAAGTACTTAGTCTTCTGAAATCAGGGAAATACTTAGACTTTTAAATTTGTTGATGGAGTGATACCCTTTGGTTAATTTAATTACTTACAAGATTACCTCACACCTGTTTTGATGAACTTACTTTGATTTTCTGCAATACTGGTAAGTTGTTTAAGGGATCACTGTTGCCTTTAGAGTATTCAGTCGTTTAGTACCTGTGATGAAGGTTCAGGTGTCTGGTGGTTGTGAGGTACTCACTTAATGATTGGTAAGTGTAGTAACCAGATACTTGGGACTTCGTCACAATATATATATATATATATATATATATATATATATATATATATATATATATATATATATATATATATATATATATATATATATATATATATATATACTTGTTTGCGTACCTGCAAAGAAGGGAAAAATATGACATACATAAATGATTATATCTATTTGTCTTTCTATGTGTATGTGTGTGTGTGTGTGTGTGTGTACATGTTTCCTTTTCAGGGGGAACTGAAGAACATTCTGTATCATTTCTCCACCTGCTCGAGGAGAGGTAGAGGGCGAACAAGACAGTCTTACGTAGGGCAGGGCCGAGGAGTTCAGAAAATGCCAAAAATGCCATTATCTGTCCTCCGATCGCCCCCAAGTAATACGATTCCAATAGCGGTGGGATTAGATTCACATGCAGATATAACGAGCGGCTTATTAGCCCTAAGTGGAAGCCATTAGCGACCATTTAGATCCCGTATAAAGAAGGTGGCTGCATTTTTCATGGAGCACTGCTCTCTCTCTCTCTCTCTCTCTCTCTCTCTCTCTCTCTCTCTCTCTCTCTCTCTCTCTCCGCCCTAGATTTATTGTAAAGCTACAACAGGCCACCAGCGCAGCTCTTTCATTGAATTAACTTGGTTTATGTGTTGCACAGAAATCTCAATAATTGTTTCCTTGTGTCAGTCATATACTATAAGTATTGGAGAGGACTTCAAATGTAGGTCTCCTGTGCTGTTAATATTTTGGCGGATTAATTATGTTTTTATGCTTTTCTGGATTACATTTAATGTATATATATATATATATATATATATATATATATATATATATATATATATATATATATATATATATATATATATAATATATATATATATATATTGTGTGTGTACTATTATTATTATTATTATTATTATTATTATTATTATATTATTATTATTATTAATTATTACTATACATACATACGTACGTACATTATATATATATATATATATATATATATATATATATATATATATATATAGTGTGTGTGTGTGTGTGTGTGTGTGTGTGTGTGTGTGTGTGTATGTATGTATATGATTAAAGTGATTACCCAGGGAATGCAGAATGGCCATTATCGTAAAGAGGTGCTCTGATTTTATTTGAGCACCGTAGCGACAGAATCGGATCGGAGAATCAGAACCAGTTCACCTCAGGGAGAGTGTTTGTTGAAATCGTAGAAGACTCCGAGTTAGCAAACAGAAATTTCAAGTGTCGTCTAGGTGACAGCAATTCAAAATCGATAGTATACATTTGAGATCCGTGGTTCGAATGCCGTTCATTTTAGAGGTTTTATATTGGAAGTCTTTTGATATTTGAGATGGTGAGTTCAATCACTATACATACCACAGGTTTTAAATCAATTCCAGCATTACAAAATGCTGTGAGTTCTAAAAGGTCAACTCTTAGAGTGATGTCAAAATATGTAGGGGTTATTCGATGCTGAAATATATAAAGGCAAAATAAAGCTTTCTTATCTCGTCCTGCCTTCTAAAGGACAAGTTATCAAAATCCCTGTACGTCAAATAATATGCTCTTCAAATATATATGTATATATTATATATATATATATATATATATATATATATATATATATATATATATATGTGTGTGTGTGTGTGTGTGTGTGTGTGTGTGTGTGTATGTATGTATGTATATATATATATATATATATATATATATATATATATATATATATATATATATATATATATATATATATATTTTTATATATATATATATATATATATATATATATATATTTTATTTTTTCCAGTTACCTATGATGGCTTTTCTGTGGATCGCATTTTGAAAATACTGATCCTCGACTGTCTATCTATCTATCTAGCTGTTTATCTGTCTTTTTGTGTGTGACCAATGCTCGGCATTTTCGTATTTCCTAATCTTTCGAAAAATTTTAATCATCTCTGGATTCATTATCTTTTGTATTGCACTTACCATGATTTGTATATTATTAGCTTTTATACTGTTGCTTCATCGAAAAGTATTTTCATTTTCAAAATTCATTAAGCATATTTTGAGGCTTCTCAAATTCTATGTACTCAGTTCGCATTTATTGTCATGATATCGTTGTCGCCAATATTTCTTTGTAAAGGCTACTTTCTGTCACTTTTGTCTGATATATGTCTCTTTTATTGTTGCTCATTTTTTAAATCCTTTCATTTACGATTCTTCATTGTTCCTCACCGTTCATCTACCATCAAGGCATGCACGGTGTAGAAGAGAAATGCGCCAGATACCTAGGTGATTACCTGAAAAAGAATGCGTATTTAGTCTCCAAATATTGTACTTAACTCTAGAGTCTTAATCATTATAGATAGCATTAAGAAATAACTCCTAAAACAACGGAGTTAATTAAAAAGGTTCAAAGGAAAATATCTTCATACCGTCTGTAATGATGCGGCCAGGCAACTTTTCTCTTCTCACAAGTCATGCTCATCAGTTCAGGGCAAAATACTGAAGCAGCCTGAAATGGAATTGAATTGTATTCTGGTAAGCGCCTCTGTGGCGTGATCGGTATGGTCTTGGCCTACCACCCGGTGGCCGCGAGTTCGATTCTCGGGCATTCCATTGAAGGGTTAGTGATGTCTATTTCTGGTGAAAGAAGTTCACTCTGGACGTGGTTCGGAAGTCACGTAAAGCCGTTGGTCCCGTTGCTGAATAACCGCTGGTTCCATGCAACGTAAAAACACCATACAAACAAAACAACAATAGTTTTCTAGTTCAAGTAGGTTTTTCTTACATAATAAATTTTGCTTCGTTCGCCTTTGGAGGACTCGGTTTTTGTACTACTGATTTGCAATGTTGGGTGAATGACTTCTGCTCAGACCCTTGTTCATTATTTCATCTGTAAAGTCAGTTACAAGTAGTCCTCTCTCTCTCTCTCTCTCTCTCTCTCTCTCTCTCATATCCAAATTCAAATGAACCAAACTTCCATCTTCCGAGCAATCATCATTTTCCCCGATGACAAAAACAGATTAAATCTCCATACTTCGTGAGAGAATTGAGTGAAGGTCTTATTAATAATCAGTAGCTGGGCTTAATCGTTACAGCCTTTTAAAGTGCAACTGCCAATAATATACGTAGTGTGGAGCAGTGTATGATAAGCGAATACTTCTTTTGAACGTCCTTTCGAGACAAGATACTACTTGATTGTGAGCCCCTTTGCTTTTAAAGTGCTTTTCAAGTTCTCCGTTCGACGTCGAACCACCTTGGTCCAGTTTCCACCTTCCTTTCAAGAAGGAATTGTAATTGCAGCATTTAGAAAAGTCTCCCAATGTTCTGGTTAAACTACTCATGACAAGACTCACCCTTAAACCCCGGTTATAGTAGATTCACATCAACCGTGCATTTCATGTCTAGGGCAGTCCCTTACAACGCTCCTGATTGGCTGTTGATAAGCCAATCACAGGGGTGGAAACTCTCAATCTCTCGAGAGAGTTCACATGGGTAGGATCTATGTTCCACCTCTCCTGAGGGATACGTCTTTCAAAAGTATCCCTCAGGAGAGGTGGAACTTACATCCTGCCTATGTGAGCTCTCTCGAGAGACTGAAAGTTTCCAGCCCTGTGACTGGCTTATCAACAGCCTATCAGGAGCGTCGTAAGGGACTGGCCTAGACATCAAATGCACGGTTTATGTGAATCTACTATAGTTCACCGATGGTGCTAGTTTTAACTCGGGAAAGGTGATCTGATTTGCCTTATATTTCACCATGAATTCAGAATCTGTCTGAATTAGACAAGTGTATGTAATTACTCTCTCTGGATAGTCTTTCTTTGATGGATTGATTGATTATAGGTTCTCTTGTTTCTGTTAAATATATTTATCTAGACTTGATAGAAAGAGAATTATTTGGTTGACATTATTTACAAACTTAATTTTTCGGGACAGCATACTTTGGGCTAGTTTTGATATTAATATTTAGTAAGTACTATGATTAAAGTATTGTACTAAAGGTTAATGAGAGTAAATGTACAAAAAAAGTTAGTACTGCCTAAAGCCCCTTCCCCACCACGAGGGGCAAAGACGTGACGGGCACTCTGATTTGCCCGCAATTCTCTCGCTTTTCAACAGTGTTACAGATCAAACTGTCCAAGGGAGGCAGTAGTCACAGGCAGGCGAACCTATGACTTGGACCACATTCGTGATCGCCATCCACTTACAAAATTGGTAACAGTGTCTGCCCGCCTTGCATTTGCCCCTCGTGTGGAAGGGGCTTAAGACACACTGTAACAATAATTGAATATCCTGCAGTATAGCTTGAGTATAGGAAGCCAAGAGGGCTTAGAGGACTAAATAACATTAGGTGCTTGTAGGTCTTTGATGGGATTATTATTATCGTTCCCATATTTTTAACATTTTCCATCCTCCAGTTTTTCTTATACTTGTTTAATCAATATTATTACCACCCCCAGAAGCTAAGAAACGACCCTTTCGTACTCCACACACAGAGGTAACTGGGCACCCCTCTGGCGACAAAGTATCATATTAAACAAGTCGTTAAACTCGATAAGGCATGAAGGTACCCTGATTGATTTTATGAAGGTACAAAACGCTCTCCTTAAGGACACGATCGCAGATAATAAGCCGACGCTTCCATTTAAGTCCCGCTGCATTTTTCCGCGTTGGTATGCCATTGCAGTCTAATGGGTACCCGTAGGAAATGAGAGAGAGAGAGAGAGAGAGAGAGAGAGACTCTATGTGTTTTTTTTCTCTCTGTCTCGTAACTTTGCGCCGCCTTCAAGTAATTTTAGAAGCACAGGCTTTGTTACAATATTGGACATTGTGTGTGATACAATGTAAAAGAGAGGAACGCCAAGTTTTTGTTTGCCTGCCCCCTTCTTTTTCGTGGCAGCTATATATAGTTAGGTGCATTCAGAGAGAGAGAGAGAGAGATAGAGAGAGAGAGAGAGAGAGAGAGAGAGAGAGAGAATATACCAATTAATTATCCTTGTCGCCACCGTTTGTAGTTTACTTGCTGCTGGGTAGTCGTGACCACTAGGCACTTGCTTGCCCTCCCTCTGTTGTTTACATCCGCGTTTGATAAATAAAAACAGGTCCGGCAGAGACAATCGAGGTGTGACTGATAAATAGGAGCCCCTTCTGTTTATTCAATCAGGGATCAAATGCTATTTTTTTCTTCTTCTTCTTATCTCGGGTATCTTCTTACTTTAATCTTCTTTTTATGTCGAGTCATATGTTTGCTATCAACTTTTTTCCATTTAGCATTTATTTTCTGTAACAGCCGATATTATCTGTTTTATCTCCGCTTTACCGTAGGAGACATCATGCGGTATCTCTCCTCCAAACAGCCATGATTTTGGTAAACCATCATTGGGCAGTAATTGAAACACAATCGAGACCACCTTTCAAAGTAATGGGAAATCGAAGGAAAAACTTAATGAAAACGGTAAAAGAATCATTTTCTAAGCTTGCTATTAAGCCAGTATTTTTCTCTCTCCTCCTCCGGTGCACTTTGATAAATAGAAATTCAATAGGCGTCCTTTGCCTTCCAGCCCCTTGGTGCCCACCAAAAGCAACAGCCCCCATTCCCAACCAACCGGCTTCTTGCCCGTAAGCTCATCTCCGCTTCCAGGGTCCTTTTGATGTACGCAAGAATTGGGCTTCATCAGACGAAGGCGTATCATTACAGTTATAGCAAAAGGCGGTAATATCACACCTCCTTGGGTTTATAATCAAGATATAAAGGTAGGGCATTCTCGCACTAACTTTCAGTACAGGTATCGTCTGATTGAATTTCTCCTTATCGTCGTCTGGTCTGTTGTTGAAACCTTTTGTCGAGGTGCTTTTACGACTCTCATATGTTTGTTATGGCTACGAGTGTTGCCATTGGCCGGTTCGTAAGGCCGTCTTTTTCGATATACCTTCTACGTTGCTGTTGTTTTTGGATCACTTCTAGTTCTATAAGTACTGCCATTGCCTCTGGTAATGTCAGAATTCTTAAATCTACTGCAAATAATTATGTAATGACAGTAAAGATGATAACTACAACTACTACATATGTTTAGAAAAGTATTACCATAAACTTTTAGCTAATGACGGTAAGGAAATAATGATAACGCTTAGTTATAGTAGCTTGTTAAATTCCATCATTAAGTGTTAATTTGAAATCAGATTGGCAAAGGCTTTAACTAATTAGATTTTATGAAACATTGTAAGCGTTGGCAATGGAAGTCAAGATTCAAAGTTTGTTTTTATGTAATCGTTTTTACGTTGCTTCATTGGATCACAGAGACATATTGAGCTCTACTTGTATTCAGCTCTGTAATAAAAGAAGTCACTTTCCTTCTTAAAATCGATATTCATTTTAGATACATAATTCATTTCAGTACATTATTTTTAGATACATGGTCTTATATTATTCATTTTAGGTAAATTATACATTTCGATACATCAAGTGCAGATACATCTGTTTCGTCCCATATGGTATACCGTACATTTCGAATAGCCATTACAGATTCGTTCATTTCTTTCCATTGATAAGTGAATGTAAATGATTGTGAATATAGGAAAGCATATGCCTGTGTGTA
>NC_061104.1:24670180-24682680 GCF_015104395.2 Macrobrachium nipponense
CCCCTCTCATTTCTGTCACTGTACCTCCGTTCATATTCTCTTTCTTCCATTTGACTTTCCACCCTCTCAAAGAATTGTTTCCTAGTGCACTTTTCAAAACTTCTGACTGCCAGTTTCCCTTTCTAAATGGCCTAGATTCTATATTCTATTCTAGTATTATGAATTGGTATAAGAATCTGTAGAAGGATTCATTGAATTACAAAGACTTTTGTTGCTTAGATTCAGTACGATTTACTAAATTACCTATCCAACAAAAATGAATTTGAAACTGATGGAGAATAACCGGTTTTCTTCTGCTTTCACGGAATATTAGAAATATATCAAGGGTGACCTTTTCTTAATGATGTTAAGAAATCAGACAGGCGCATTTCTTAGCCATCATGGCTTAGTCCCCACCCACCCACTCAATCACTGCTGATCCTCTGCGCAAACAGGCGCAATGTTTATTGACGGCGGCGCTTTTGAACAATCCAGGACGCAACTCAGAATCCGTCAAAATCTACCTCGAGCTGTTTGCCTGAAGGCGTGTGCGCTTAACCTCTTCGCAAAAGGTGAAAAATTCAATATTTAAGTTCGTCACTACTTGACCAAATTTATATATATATCTATATATATATATATATATATATATATATATATATATATATATATATATATATATAATATATATATTATATATATATATATATATGCGCCTTTTTCTGTAATACAGCAGTATAACATGAAGATCAAAACTACCCATAAAACACTATTTGAACGTTCAAATAGCGTTTTATGAGTCTTATATATATATTATATATATATAATATATATATATATATATATATATATATATATATATATATATATAGTGTCATATGAAACGACTTTCAAATTATTTATTTTATATTCCAGTTCGCTTTTTAAAATTTATTACGGCGTCAGTAACCTAGGTTTTGTGACGCCAGTTTTAATAGCTTCAATCAATCAATCTGTGACCAAGTTTATATATATATATATATATATATATATATATATATATAATATATATATATATATATATATATATATACAATGACTCGTTAACTTCCTGTTGTTTTGTAGCTTCTATTTTTGAATAGTAAATGTGGTTTTTCACACCAAGGCATTCCAGTATGTGGATGTTGGCTTAATAATGGTCTTGCTTAGTATAGGCATTCCATTCAGTGGACACTTGCTTAATACAATAATTTCTTGATATTCATAATCATAACTTGTTGAAATGTCACTTCGTATAATCCTTATAATTTGCCATTTGGAATAATATAGGAATAGCTGTAAAGCCCAAGACCTCTCGTAGTCTAATTCAAAACGACCCGTTTTCGATAGGAAACTAAATGAGATTATATAAATCCAGAAACAATACTTGAAGGTTTTTTGTTCTTTATTCATTGTTACGGGCTTTGTGTTGTCCCTGACAACACAGATAGTTAAGGTTTATTGCAAATTTTAATAAAGCTTGGTGTCGTTTTGATAAAGCTTTTGGATGTCGTGCAATTGGAACTTCAAAGTTCATGCGAAAATGCAATGCATTACTACCGTAGTACTATTTTCCTTGTATTCTAATACATTTATATCTATTTCTGAATTTATTTTTCCTTTTTTGATAATCGAAATCTCTTCTTTCTGTATTTCCCCTTGCCTCCTCTCACTTCTTCCTAATGAACACCATATTCTTTGGAAGCTTGAGTTTCAAGTCATTGGCCCTTGTGGGCTTGTTCCATATGAATAGGGTTCATCTTCAGAATAATAATAATAATAATAATAATAATAATAATAATAATAGTAATAGTAATATAATTATAATAACAATATATAATAACAATATAATGTATAATAATAATAATAATAATAATAATAATAATAATAAAATAATAATAAAATAATAATAATAATAATAATAACAGTCAACCATTGTTTATAAGACAAAGGTCCTGCATTAGAGGAATAACTCCTTTCCCTGCCCCCAATAATACTGTTATTTTTCCTTGACCTGCTGAAGACTCGAACTAACGTCATTTTGTACTCTTTGTTTTATTTTATTTATTTATATATGTATTTTTTAATGCAGACTCAAACTAGCACTGGTTTTCTTTTACTTGAACTAGCGTTGCACCGACCGCTAATTAAGCTTGTTATATGTCAAGTTTTTTTTTTTCCGTGAAATCGTCAGTTTACAACTTCATAATGTTTCTCTTGTTATTTTTCTGCAGACGACTGTGGCAAAAGTAAAACTGTACCAAACATAAGACGAAAATTATTAGTAATCAATTAGTAAATTCTTGCAACACTAACGGGTGATTTAAGTAATACCACATAATAGTTATAAAAATACTTTATTTTAAGAATCATTTAGTTACGATGGCTTCCAAAAGATTACAATAAAATATTCTTATTGATGACGTATATATATATATATAGACTCTCTACATAATATATATTTATAAACTCACGAATATGTAAACACGTATAAACATTATATATATGCAACACACACAGCATACAGTTAGAATCATCATATAACGAATTACTTGTACGGGAAATAGAGCCAAACGTTCAAAGCGCATATTATACCTGTGGTTTACAAACAGCAAGCGTAATTATTTGTTTACAGATCATGGAGAATATTCGTAAGAACAAAACATAGAGTTAATTAAAGTTTCAAATAGGCAGGCTTTCATTTTTTTATTACAAAACAATTTGATTATTTTAAATAATCTGGCGTTGCAACAAATTAGCATGATTTCTTAACGCAATCATTTTCAATTTTGTTTCAGTTTCGTAATAATTCCTTAGAATCCAATATTCTAATTAGATGTGGTCAGTTTATCAATTATTGTCTTTCCCCGTCCTTCTGTCCTCCATTTTTCAAGCTGTGATGAAGAATTAATTATGAGTCATATCTCCGTTTTCTTTCATCTCCAACCGAAACATAACGTATAGAAAACTCGACAGAAGAGAATAAGTATTTGTGGCCAAAACAATAACAAAAGTTGCATTACCATTAACACAAAAAATTATATATTCCCATTATACATAACGTTATCCTAAGGCTGAAACGGACTCTACTGGAAACTCTCATGATAGCCCTTGTCGATGTTTACAAAAATATATTTATCTGTTTTGGAAAGAAAATGCGAGAATATCTCCCATGGTCTATGGAAAATAGATTATTCTTTTTTCTTCACAACCATTCCAGAGCTACAATTCACATTAAAACACCTACCTATCCAATTAAGTCTGAACATGTCATCATATATCTTACATGAATTTCCTAACCAAATATTAAGATTGAGGAGGAACACAGTTTGCTTTTAAAATATTTGTTCGAATTAGACTTAAATATAATGACCTGTTCTGTTGCAAACAGAAAGCCGTGGTTTGCCGAAAAATATGCATTCAACTTCTCTGTAAATGTGTTAACGTTTACAAGTCTGATTGTGAATTTAGTAGATATGAATGTTGTATAGGAATGTTTGTGTGGATATGAATGCCTATGAATGCACAGGTAGATTCCTCTTGTATATCCGCTTATGTCCAGATATTTTCATCCTTGTTCTTTTTAGTTCTGGAATAGGGTGGAATATTTCTGCTGGTACCGAAGCATGCCAAGGGTAGCAAAAGAGTAAAAGGGCATCGGCCTGCTACAAAAACCTATTTGATGACATTATTACTATCATGTAATAATGTAATCTGATAAAATGGACACACCAGAGAAATCCTTTGCAGTTGGCAAAACTTAAATTTAAGAAAAATAATTTGTGATAATTTGGGATATCCAAAGCTCAGTTAGTCTTAGAACTAGTATTAACCCCATGAGTTCATACCAACGTTCATAGGCTAGCATTATCAGTTGCACACTATACTTTATCTTAAGGTTTAAACAAGCATTCTCAGTAGTATATACCGAATGAAATACACCCATACATACACCTATACATCGAGGGAGATAGGACATTTTCTTTATTTATAAAGATAGTATTGTTTTACATACACATAACGTGAAGTAACATATGACTTCAAGCTACACCTGGTGCAAATACAGATATAATCAAAACACATAGATAGCATCCGTAAGCGTGTGATTTGTATGGGCACTTTCGACCAACCAACCAGCCATATTGAGGACTCCTGGCTTCCATTACAAACCTCATTCAGTACACTGATGCTTCGTAGATTAAATCAATCTCGCTAGTTATCCAACACGAGTCTGTATTTCTTTCCCAGTATGTTTGTTGCTTAACGATAGGGAAACACAGTTAGGCTTGTTCAAAGAATGGCTGAAGTTGAGAGAACATAGAAGTCGATCTCGAAAGTAATTTCTAAGACCTCATCCGGCAATGGGTTAGCCGTAGGAAAAGTTGCAATCCCATAGCCTGAAACTAAAATATCTTACCAGTCCTGAACGAACTGTGATCTGGCAGTGAATACGATATGGCTGTTAATTGCTGTTTATTTGGATTTCTGTAAAAAAAATAAAAAAGATTGGTGCTACTTTGGCTTGTCATCTACGCGTCACCTATTACGTGTGGTACATGTAAAGATATCGTTTACGAATACAATTTGTCGACCACACAATTTAGAATTGGTGTATATAATACTTTGATCTCGAGGGACTAGTACTAAACACGGCAGCTTCCGCCATGTTTGGTACCAGCTTCTCGGAGTAGGTAACAAGCCAGTGGCACCAAAATGATGCGGTATTCAGTCAGCAATACTCTGCAAGAGTCCCAAAACTGATGCTCCCTTATATAACGAGGGTTCAGTAATAATTTATGTTAATGGACACTGAAAATAAAATTGATTTTGGAAAATGTTGTAAAGCTAATGTCCGAATTGTTTGTATTAATCCTACTCACAATGATAGTGATGTTTAAGTTAATTAATGCATCCTTATACTCTCAGAAGGGAATAGAGTTTGCGTCCCCAGAGTTTGAGAATAGGCTTCTTTGCTTCCCATGCTCTGAATATTAGTAAATCGTACATCTTGATATTCCTGTGGGTGAGATAAATTATGTAGTTGCTCCCGATAGTGATAATTCTTATTGAGAACTGTCCCAGGTATAGAAAACGGTTACGAAAATGTCTTCAGTTTACCATTAGGTGCAGTAGCTGAAGTAATAGAAAATGAGAATTTTGACAAATACAAATGGTAAACTTACATAATTGTAATGTTGTTTCAACGCTAGCCACATTGTAAACGTTAAATGTCTGCATGAAAATGCCTTATTTTAGTTTTTGGAATAAATTTAAGACAGTTTAAAATTTGTTATGTTATAGGTCCTTGAGAATATCGGTAATTGCTACCAATATTAAATCCAAATATCGGGAGGGCTGTCCAGATACCGGCAAGGAATGGCAATGATTAAGCATTAGTTTCATTTTACCACTCTTAGCGAACGGATATACATAACTTCTCTTTTCGAGAGCAATGTCCCATCCTTTTTTTCGCGCAAATTTGATTGTAGACTGCCGTTCGAATAATAATTCCCAATTTTTCATAAGACTGATACAATGATTCCTCTTAAGATAATAGGTACATCTCGTATGCTTAGATACAGAACTTCACACATATTTTGGTATCTGACTTTTCATGAAATAATTGCATAAAGTCAACTTAATTTATTGAAATATTCCTGTCTGTTCGTCGACATTACTCGTGGTCAGTGACAGATTATCCCTATATGCAATAAACTTAGTATATATTCCACTTAGCAACCATCATGGTGTTGATGAAAGCTAATTTTGTGACGCTATTGTCAGTCTGTGCAAATCAATCAACACCAACCGTCGGTCATAAGGAACCGTTACTTCAGGAAATATTTCCTTTGCGTTAGGATGTACAAAAAACTCTCCGTGGGACCCTTCTCTAGCATTACCATTGAATTTCACGGCTTGTCGATGTGTACATATACATCTTCAAAAACATCTTCGAAATGAAGGCAATACGTTGCAGTATTGCGCTAGGAATGATCCTAGTCTCACCCACAATGCTCCGTCGACTGTCGCATTGCACGACCCCAAAATTCATTCGCGATCTTCGAGCTTAACGTTAATGAAATGGACATTAAAACATGAACATCATCGTCCATCTACGTCGCGAACAATTTACTTAGGCTCAGGTAGATCAGGTAGGGCTTGACCTGGCGTCGACTGGTGGTACCGGGACCTGGCTGCGAAGTCTTCGTTTTCCTCGGTGAGTTGGTTGGCGGTGATTTCCACACCCGGGTGAAGGGGCGTGACGATCACCTGGTCGTACTCGGCGGGTCTTTGCCTGTGTAAAAACAGACGTATTAACGATACTTACTTTCTTCCACAAATAACGAAAATGTTTGCGTGAACAATTATGTTATTGAAGACTGTAATAGAACGGTCACATTCTCTGAAGATGAGGTTAAAATAAGACTCCTTTTCTTGATGTTGAAGATACACTTGTAATCTTTCATCTTTACGAGGACCACTCACTGTTCGACGATGAGACAGTATTCGTAAAGCTTAAGAATTTTAAATGTATCCTAAACAATATATCAAGATTTACACCAAAAAAATGGGGTTTTATATTATCCTCAATAATCCGACTACCATTAACTTCAAAACCAATAAATAAAAATGCAGAGAAAACATAATCATGGCCTAAATTCTCTTAATGAGAAGAGAGCGTATGAAAGATAAATATCATTCATAAAATATAAACGCGTGTATGTGATACTCAGGATTCCGTTACTGTATCCAAGTACTGGAAAATACACACCGCTTCCGCGCGTGTATATATATGTATATATATGTGTATATATAAATGTATATATATGTGTATATATATGTGTATATATATGTATATATATGTGTGTATATATATGTATATATATACACATGAAATCCCTTAGGGGATTAGTGCTGTCAGTGTATCTCACGTAGTGCACTGTAGGCCTTACTTAAGGGTCTTTGCAACGTCCCTTCGGCCCTTAGCTGTAGCCTCTCTCATTTTTTTTTACTCTACCTCCGTTCATAGTCTCTTTCTTCCATCTGACTTTCCACCCTCTAAACATTGTTTCCTAGCGCTACTGCGAGGTTTTCCTCCCGTTACACTTTTCAAACCTTCTTACTAAATGTCAATTTCCCTTTCAACGCTGAGTAACTTCAAAGCCCCCAGCGCTTAGCCTTTAGCCTAAATGCTCTATTGTTTTCTATTCTGTTCTATATACCTGCATCAACACTAGAAAACTTTCTTAATCTATTGGCCAAAAGGTCTTTATGATATCAGTAATTCATTGCTTACCCTATACACGTTAAGAACCTGTTCTTGATATCTTACCCTATACACGTTAGGAATCTGTTCTTGAGCCACCGGAGGAATACGAACTCCGTGGCGATGCCCGGAGATCCCCCGGGGGCGGCGCGCCCTATGTTCACATACAGTAAGAGGAGGGTAGTCAAGGTGACGAGGCCGTAGGCCCAGTGGACGCAGATCATCATTGCTAATTTAACACCCACCTGAAAATAATAATAATAATAATAATAATAATAATAATAATAATAATAATAACAATACTTTTTACTCCTGTCTACATTAGTTTTTTAATTAGACTGAGAAGGAGAATCAATCAAGTTCTCGAAAGTTCTCGTTTGTATATATATATATATATATATATATATATATATATATATATATATATATATATATAATATATATATATATATATATATATATATATATATATATCTATATTATATATATATGCTTTATATTTATATTTACACCCCTAGATTTCTTCACCAATAATAATAATAATAATAATAATAATATAATAATGAGAGAGAGAGAGAGAGAGAGAGAGAGAGAGAGAGAGAGAGAGAGAGAGAGAGAGAGAGAGAATGTGATCATGAAATCCCTCAAGGATATATATATAAACAATACGCTTCGAAAATTATATACAACTTTCTGGACGAATCTAGTGATGGGGAAATATGTGACGTGTTTTTGACCAAAATAGAGTCAGATAATGAATAAGAAATACCACACAAAAATTAGGAAAAAATAGAATACATTTGAACGAATCTGAGCCAAATTCGATTCATATAATGATATAAATAAAAGAAAACGCTTAAGGCCTATAGGATATTATTCAGAACGTAAATAAAAGGCAGATTTGTTCGTACGCTTTATGTCAATATTTGAATACTAAAAAGCTTGTGAATAAATCGGAATTAAAATTTCAATAAATGCGTTTTCCGGCGAATGTGACACAATTCATTAATCAAAGTGAGTTTGGGATGAATCAGAACTGAATCAAAGTCAGAGTGAGATAAATAGTTCGATGGGAATTCTAATAAAAATCTAAATTAAAATCCGAAATGTTTGGGCACGGCAAGTAAACATTATTTTAAGGGATTATCTGAATTGAAATCTGAATAAAAATCATAGGTCTCCGGGCACATCAAATTCAAAATATGAATAGAATTATGCAGAAGGCGACCTTAAGTGAAAATTTTCAAGAAAAAAAAGTCTGATATATCTATATCACATTAATTTCTACTGAAACCAAACAAAAGTCAGAAGGCTTTGCACGAATCTGATTTAAGAATTTGATAACAGACTGATTTAGAACAACAAGAGCTGGCGTCGCATTTTCACGGCAGAACGGAAGTCAACAAACATCCACTTGACTGACCCCGAGGAGGGAGAGCCATCGGTTGCAGAGGTAGGAGTACCAGTGGGTGGGTTTTCCTGTGATGTCGGTGGGTGTCAGGGACGGCCCGGGCAGGGCATCAGCTTTGGCAGCGCTTCCGATGCTGTCATCCTCTGGTCCAAACAAAAGAGAGAAAAAAATATCACTATTATAGCACATAGTTAATTGGCCCCTATCGTTGAAGAGAGCAATGTGGAGCAGTGTTGCCAATTGGTATGTGTTTACCCTCCAAACTGGGTATAAGACTAACTCAAAACCGGGGAAATAAATGAAATTAGCGTAACTATTTGTAATATATATACATATTAGAGCAATTTTCTCATTATTGCATTACTATGACAACTAGAATGCATGGAAACAGTTTGTAAATGCATCGGCGTATGTGTGAAGCTCCACTAAATTGGCAACGATGATGTGGAGTCGATGGTTACAAAATCTATGATTCCATTAAGGAGAGTTAGATGAATTTTATATATATATATATATATATATATATATATATATATATATATGTGTGTGTGTGTGTGTGTGTGTGTGTGTGTGTGTGTGTGTGTGTGGTAGAATCTACTGGTCATTTTTACCAGATACATATGTAAATGTAATAGCCACAATGACCTCGTAACTTCTCAAATTCCATGCTCCTATTTCGATGCGCTTGTCACTATAAAGCCTCGAGATTCAACTGCAAAGAAATATGAAAGAAATCATGTTGTCCGGTAGCGGGAAACGAACATCATGATTTATTTCATATTTCTTTGAAGTTGGATCTTGAGGTTTTGTAGTGACAGCGTGTCCTAAGTAAGAGCAAAGACTTTGAGAAGTTAAGAGGCCATTATGGCTATTACATTTACACACACACACACACACACACACACACACATATATATATATATATATATATATATATGTATATATATATATATACACACACACATATATATATATATATATATATATATATATATTAGTTTCTGTTATAAAGGAGAATTTGAGATAATATAGATTTCAGATTATCCTTTATTATTAGGTAAAGGAAAAGGAAATATTTTTCATAACTTATCTGTCAGTAAGTAAAGTAAATTGAAATTGATATAATGACTTCTTTCAGTTCTTGAGGAGAAATAAGACGTAGGAATTAAAACTATCCTCCATAATTTAGAGAGAGAAAAAGGCAAATGATAAAATGACTTCTGTTCTGTCTGCAAGCAGAAAAAATGATTGTTAAAGGTAATTGATTGGGGCTTCAGTATTCGGTAATTGGAGAGGGAATACCTAGAATATTTAATTAGCTTACAATCAGGGAACAGAGAAGGAGACTGTTGTTGTATTAATTTATGTATGGGAAATGTAATATAAGTATTAGAATGTAATGTTATGATAATGCCTTTGATCTGATTAACGGATTCTTATGCAATTATGATACATTTTCACAATTTCTGTCACGATTTATTTTATTTTGCGACCTAAACGTTGGTCTTGTCATAAAAAGGCACTAAGAATAAGAAATGAAATAAAAAAAAACATAGATAGCACGTAATTATGTATGCACAAATTAACCGGTCAATTATAGTACAATAATTTCATGGCTGCAGTATTAAGACATAGAGCTCTATGATCGCTGTAGAGCAATCATGGCGTGGATCTCCTCCACCGCATAATAATAACAATAATAATAATAATAATAATAATAATAATAATAATAATAATAATAATAATAATAATAATAATAATAATAAAGACCTTGATCCACAGGCATTCAAGCTTCGAGTTATTCTTTCCCGGTAGACATCCCATTCACAACATTTCCACTTATTGAAATATCTTTTAAATAGTCACACTTGACCTCAGCGCCTCAGTGGCGTGATCGATATGGTCTTGGCCTGCCACCTCGGTGGCTGCGAGTTCGATTCTCGGGCATTCCATTTAGGGGGTCAGAGATGTGTATTTCTGGTGAGAGAAGTTTACTCTCGACGTGGTTCGGAAGCCACGTAAAGCCGTTGGTCCTGTTGCTGAATACCACTGGATCCATGCAACGTTAAAAAAAAAAACATACTTGACCTCGCTTCAAGTTCTCAGTCAGAAGTAAAAATAGATATCGTACCCTTTGCTGAACGATCCGTGTCAGATTTCATACTGGAATGATCGTCCGGCGACGATACGAGGCTCGACGTTCCGGAACTAGCAGCAGTCTTCGGAAAAGAAAGAAAATGACGTAAGAATTTTAAGCGAATAGAAAATAAAAGTATTAGGATGACTAAATGAAATGGTAGATAGTAAGTGAAATAAACGTATATGAACATATTGCTTGATAAAGCTTAGAAAATTTCCCTTGTCAACTTTGTAAAGTTGAGGGATATTTCCTTACATAAACTTAGCTTAGCAGCACCATCATCAAGAATATTACATGCGTAATGAAGCGATTAGTCAGTTTTAAACATGGTTGGCAAAACGCCGAGACAATCACAGCGACGACTTGCATTACTAGGCCAGGGTAACTCTAGCGTTGTCTGTCTAGATAAAGTCGATAAATGTAGCTCATAAAGGACATGGATTCATTAAACTTTGGTAAATATTCGTATAAACGTTATAAGACAAAATACCTACCGTAATGACTTTCTTGTGGGTAACCCTCTCAGGAAACAGTTGATCTAAATCCGTTGAACCTCCAACACCGCGAGAATCGAATGTGGGCGTTCCAAAGGCCTGACCTCTGTATTGGACCGAAAAAGAAGTAACTGCTTAAATCAATGGTCGTTTATTGATTCATATATGCATCAATATTTTAACTAATCAAAAAATGCGCAGTATCACTACATCGTTGTCTCTCCTTGGTCATATCCATATATGCCAAGGAGACAAGAAACGATAATGTGCAGATTGAGGATTGGACATACAAGACTTACACATGGGTTCATGATGTCTCGTGAAAATCCTCCGTTTTGCGAGAACTGTACTGTGCCCTTGACTGTGAAACATTTGTTGATTGAACGTCCCAGATTCGGGAATTTGAGACAGGTTCCTGTCTTGGGGTCGTGACAGAGTAGGTAATTTTATCCTAACTACAATTCTAGGAAAGGATTGTAATATAGAGCAGTTATATAAATGTATGGGGGAGGCAGGCCTCCTCAACCAAATTTAAATTATACATAGATCGTCTATGTAAGAACTTTTATATATGAAACAAAATTTTTATATGCATATATTCATAGGTATTTTTATATGTATTTTATTTAAAATTAATTTTTTCTATTTATTTATTTCGGTGTCAATTACCCAGATGTTGTGACGCCATATTTAATAGACACAATCAATTAATTGTAATTAGCGTAGGTAGTTTTATTATCGTAACGTAAGCTTTGCACACATCAAATTACGTCAAGATGATTAAGTCCTAATAGCATTGAAAGATTACAGGACTATTATTACTGATATTGATAACTACACATATAAATGGAACAACACTAACACCTCTATCGAATTTCTGATCAATCTACCTAAGAGCAGAATACCCTTACATAAAAAGAGGGAGTCAAGACATAAAAGATAAGAAACATTGCCGAAAACAGCTCAAGATAAGTCAACAAACATATCAGCATTGAAAGAGTGAACAACGCATTAAAAAGGATAAGTCAACAAACAGATCAATGTTACATTCCGTTAATATTTTATCTATTTATCTTTAACTGATTTTCAGAAGGAAGAGTAAAAATAGAAAAAACCGTATATTCTATTTTTTTTTCTTCTTCTTTTTTTTTTTCTAACGGTTTTGGGACACTTGCCTAAACCTGGCCTCGC
>NC_061104.1:24687680-24692680 GCF_015104395.2 Macrobrachium nipponense
CAGTTACAACCCTGGCTGTCGTCGAACGTTAGGAAATTTAATTAAGGCTAATAGATTTGCTTAGCGAGAGAGAGAGAGAGAGAGAGAGAGAGAGCAGCTCTTACTCTTTTATTTCGTAATTTAGATTTTTATGTGCGAGTTGTTCAGCAGCAGATATTTTCAGTTACAACGACAGCTGGCTTTCGTAAGATGTATCTCATTACTTACAAAACTGTAACAGCATTTCCAACAAAAACTGTAATGACGTAGGCAGAGATAATATGCTGTATATATATACATACATACATACATATATATATATATATATATATATATATATATATATATATATATATATATATATACACATATATAGATAGAGCGAGAGAGAGAGAGTACATTCTGTACGTATTTATATTCCACCATGTACAGATAACCGTGGACGTTTCCTTTTGTACACGTACATCAGTGATGAACCTTTTTCCATCCATCGGTGAATAGTCCTTGACCCAATGGACTACTTTCAGAGGGGAAATGGGAGGGGGGGGAGGGGGCACGACGAGATAAAGTCGTTCTTATGCTTTTCTTTTCTTTTTTCTTTTGTATATTTCGTAGCATTTTTTCCTTCCTTTCGTCCTCTCTCCTTTCTTTTGTTGCGTCGTATTTTTCAGGGGATTCTCCGCCTTCACTGACACAAACAGATCTAAGAATAAAGGTTACTCTGCTACGGGCTTTGCAGGAAAGCAAGCAAGAGTTCTGGCTTCACACAGGGTCATCCAGTCTTTTAGCTTACAAGAGGCATTCTCGGTTCCATTGGTACTATATTTTTTTTTTATTTATGAATTATATTTCATTTCTCTCGTTTGTTCTCCGGAGGGGAACCACCTACAGTAAGCCTCACGGAGCATTTTGTAGGTACCTCTAAAGGATTTTTTGCTTCAGGCACTTCGGGTGCAGCTGTCGGTTTTCCTTTTTTTTTTCTTTTCTTTATTCTCTTCACACCTACAGTATCTGTCCACCTTCTCCAACTTTCTCGTTCTCACTATCACCTTCTAGAAATTATTTCTAAAGTCTAGTCTTCAAGTTTATAAATGGGACGCAGTAGTCTCAGCAAATTGCTTCATCTCAATTGTATAGTTCCTGAAATATTAAAAGCAATTGTCATCACAGAAGCTAATCTAAGGCCTTACCGATGGCTGACACCTTCTCCGTGATCATGTAGTCGGAGAGAAGTACGTGACGCTCCACCGTAGCTCCAAGGATGATGATGAAGACCAGGTAAAGGACGGTGCTGGAAAATGACAGAAAGGGGTTGTAGTGATAATGATGTTAATAACAGTATAGTAATAATACATTAAAAGTTAATTATGCCTCTGCGTATAATTGTATGTTTACGTATCGTATGTAACGTTAAGCATGTTGGGGAAAAGAAGTTAGTATATATTTCTTAGTGCAACGCGTATTTTTCATGTTTTTGGAGTATATTCCCTCACTAAAAAACACACACACACCTGTATATATATATATATATATATATATATATATATATATATATATATATATATATATATATATATATATAGTGTGTGTGTGTGTGAGTGTTTTTAGTACAAGCATACTATACATACATACAAATATATGATATATATATATATATAATATATATATATATATATATATATATATATATATATATATATTATATAGGTAAATTATAATAAACTTTATACTGAGCTTAAATACACAAATAAAACTATAGGACCAAAATAAGTCACTGGCAGCAGGACAGAAATGAAATTTTCAATCCCTGAGCCGTCAGCTGACAAAGGAGACAAATATACAATTTGAGACGCCTCTTATGCGTCGGTAAATGTTCTCCGCGTGAAAACGACCTGTAATTTAAACTTGCCAACACACAGCCAAACTTTGAACGCGTTTATTTTCCCGAAAGAATTGTCTTCTTTTCGCACTCTTGATTTTTACGGTGGTAAAGAGCGTTTCTCTTTACTTTTAACTAGTGAACATTTGTAACACGGCCGTGGTATTGGTATATAAGGTTACAAACGTAGTTCTCCTGTTTGATTATCCATTGCGTAATGTTGAGGAAAACTATGGCGCAGTTTCATTTGATTCTGTGTTCTGTTGACAGAAGCACAAGCATTTACTGGTGCTGTATTACAAGGCGGTCAGTAACTTAATTATGAACCAGAAATCCTTTATTACACAAGGTGTTAATAACTTGGTGATGAACGAAAAATCCTTTATTACACAAGATGTTAATAACTTGATGATGAACGAAAAACCTTTTATAACACTAGGTGTTAATAACTTAATTATGAACGAAAACCCTTTATTACACAAGGTGATAATAACTTGATGATGAACCAAAAATCCTTTATTACACAAGGTGTTAATAACTTAATGATGAACGGAAAATCCTTATAACCGCTGACTATGTTTGGTAAACATTATATTGTAAACAATAATGATCTCATTACATTCTTCTCATAGCCTGTGCAGTTTTTGTTATGTTTTCTTTTGTCTGCTCTTGATTTCTTAAGACATCAAACTGTTTATCCCTCTTTATTGATGAGCTATATAAGAGGGTTGCAAGTACACAATTTAATAATCGATATCCCTAAGTATTTGGCAACCTGCTGTGTTCAGCAGGCGTGGCTAGGCGTCCCAAACTGTGCGGCATGTGCATTAGTTTAACACAAAAACATTTTTTAATAATCCTCAGATTTGTAGTAGAACATTAAGAGAGAAAGAAGACCCACTATTTCTGTGACAACTCCTTTTTGTGTAGACGGAAAGACCATTACGTCCGAGTTGTTAACCTGGATGTCTTTTAATATTTAATGAGCTGTGTGAGAAGCGGACGGAACAAAATTTAATATTCCGCAATGTTGATTGTTCTAATTGGTGTACTCAAAGGAAATGTTTGCTTATGATTTATTCGACATCAACTACAGTAATGTGCGTTAATGGATAAATTGACAGTATATTTACTAACTATCTAAATGGACAAAATTGCTAGCAAAGTTGTCAAATCTAAATGGAAGGTATTGACAAAATATTTATTAGTCAATATTGTTATTATTATTATTTCATTAGCTGAAACCTATTCACATTTAACAAGCACACAGTAGGCTTATATTACTGAAATGATAGATTAGTTCTACGATAATTGATCATGAAAGAAATAAAGCTTTTTTCAGTATGAAGTTCAAAGTACAAAAGAATTTTGTCATGAAAATAAAATTTTTTTGGTTAAAAACGATGCTCACCCACAGTAGTTTATATATGTTTATTTACGTAATTATTCATTGCTTGTCTGAATATTCGCCTTTTCCCTGATAGCCTCATTTAATCGCTTGCGGAAAGTTATGAAGGACGATAATGGTTTTATTTTTTTGTTCCTTATGAAAATATACGAAATCATGTTAAGAATAGTAATTATAATATTGAATTATTATGCTTTCGTAAAAAATATTCGATATGACTCGTATTTTCCCGACTGCTTATCTTGTGGTTTGTGTATTTTTTGCTCATCGGTGTTAAACCTAACCTAACCAGACTTAGCTGAAGATGGGAAAATAATCAAAGGAATATTACTAGTTCATTGCTTGTAGCTGAAAGGAAAGATAAAGAGTCCAGTTTATTTTACCTTGAATGGAATTATGGGACGTAATAAATATTTGCCCTCCACGGAAATAATATTGATTATTTGGTATACGAGTAAACAAAAAACACACAAATAACTAGCTAAGGTAAATTTTTATTTTTGTTACGTAACTCAGACTTTGGACTAAAATTTAGAACACCCTCCTACCCTCTGGATCCGTGTTTACTATATTATTCTATCATCATCCAGAATTACAGGACTTTTAGGTGCTTCACATTTCAAGTGAGATAAATTGGTTGTGGAAGGTTTTGCAACCAAAGTAAGGCATGAAAAACTTGGCTTGTTGTATAGAAGGCGTCTCCTGGTAAGGATTTGAAGGAAAATTAAAAGTTCATATACTTGACAACAAAAATAGCCCGTGAAAGACACTATATATTATGCTGTTGCTGTTGTCGTCACTCTAGCAATTTGCATATGATTAAACCAATTTAAAAATGAAAGCTAGCGGTGGGTTTCTTACACTCTCTCATAAGCACAGCCTCTTTCTTCTCATAGACTTTGAAAAAAAGCTGTCTACATTAAGAAAATGATTTAATAACCTTTGTTACATCCATTCTCACTTAAACGATCATACTCGGCCTTTATTGTTGTATTGGTTCGAAGAAATATTAATCACTGATGCAGAACTCTCCACAAACCAATCACTAACCAAAATTAACAACATAAAAACCAGCCATATGGTCACAGAAGACTTAAGATTTTCAGAATAGATTCGAATTATTATGCCTCAATAATAACGCAGATTTCCCTTAAACACATATTGAATAGCGCTGACTAAAACATTTTTGTTTCTCTTTAGTATTACATGATACCGTGTAACCTTTATTTATGTGATTTATTCTCTACAATTTCCCTACAGTCACGTTAAATAAGTCTTACTGGTATATATAAGTGAAGTAAAAATATTGATATATTTTAAAAGTATTATGTAATTTAAGTGGTATATATTAATGAGGTAAAAATATTGATATATTTTCAAAATATTAGATACTTTTAATGGTATATATTAATAAAGTGAAGTACTAATATATTTCAAAAATACTCAATAACTTTTAGTGGAATATGGTAGTAAAGTAAAAATATAGTTCCAAGTAACTACAGTTATCTTCCTTCATTTACTGTGCTATAATGCGAAAGACACCAAATAAACTGATTGCCAGTTATAACAGGTAAGAAAATATTTCAATAGTCCTCCAAAAAAATCTCTAAACCCTCCCTTTACGAACGCTCCAATAATGTCGAAAACCTTCCTTTACGAATGCTCCAAAAGAATGTCTAAAACCTCCCTTTACGAATGCTCCAAAAATGTCGAAAACCTCCCTTTACGAACGCT
>NC_061104.1:24697680-24705180 GCF_015104395.2 Macrobrachium nipponense
ATAGCGCTACACTTTTTTAATCTCGTTATCAAATCTGTTTTTTCAGTTAATATTTAATTTCTTTTACGATCGTCTCACTATTATTTCTTACGCTGAAGTGTAATTATTTTCGTGACTGTAACTATGCAATATTTCTTATGACGTTACCTACAGTTTTTTTTTCTTTTTGTCATGTCAATTACAATACCACGCTAGTTACAAGTATGTTTGTGAAATCAACTGCATTTTTCTTTATCATGTCACCCCCAGTTTTCTTTTTTTTCTCTCTCTCTCCATAACGTCAACGCTGAAGTGTAATGATTTTCGTGATGGCAATTATACAATATTTCTTATAATGTTACCTACATTTTTTTTTTTGTCATGTCAGCTACAGTATCACGCTAGTTACAATTATTTTTGGGAAATCAGCTGCATTTCTCTCTCTCTCTCTCTCTCTCTCTATAACGTCAGATACATTTTCATGATGCTTAATTTTCTTCCCTCTGGACAGATGATGGCCATAACGCAGCTGTTATCAAATCTGGTCGAGCCCAAGAGCCCGACTTCCCCATCTCAGCTCTCCCCAAATTCCCCCAACTGCTCTCCGTCCCTCGTGCGGAGGTTCCCGAGCGCCATCTTCGCTCCCCAGGCACCGAAGGTGGTGTTCGAGTTCGCCACGCCAGAGGAGTCGCTTGGGAAGGTCGTCGTCAAGGTTGGGGTCCTGTCGTCTTCATTTTGGATTTTATATTCTATTGATTTCTAGTATTATAAACCCATACCTTAGTGTAACGTGAATATAATTGTAATTTTGTAATTTGAGAGGAATCTATCTCTCTCTCTCTCTCTCTCTCTCTCTCTCTCTCTCATCACACACACACACACACACACACACACACAAATATATACATACATACTATATATATATATATATATATATATATATATATATATATATATATATATATATATTTATATAAAATCGCATTATCACGTGATTTTTATCACATCACCACACGTGAAAAAATAACAGACTGGGGTATATATATACATGTATATTTACACGTATACATATTAGTATATATATATATATATATATATATATATATATATATATATATATAATCGCATTATCACGTGATTTTAATCACACATCACCACACGTGAAAAAATAAGAGACTATGGGTATGCCCTGACCGGTTTCTGTTCTGTTTCTAAGGCATTTACGAAGGACTGATACTTAGCGGTAGAAATCACATTATGTATGTATACTTTCGTCATTAGAAACATAGAAATAAAGTTGAATACGGCCATGACGTACACCTAGTCTCCTAATTTTTCATCAGTGGTGATTTATATGGCGTATTGTTGAACAGGTTGGGGCCAGTGGTTGGTGGTACTCTAAGGGATGAACAGGCCGGTTTTAAAAAGAGACGGGATTGCTGTGATCAGATCTTCATAGTTAGGCATTTAATGCAGCAAGCTAGTGAATAAAAGCTTTTTTTTTTTTTTTAAAGGCCTTTGACAGTATTTCGAAACAGGCTATGGGAAAAATCAGGAGGCATTATGGAATACCGGAAAAATTTAGTGAGGGTTATTTATTGAACATGCATTAGGGCGCATCTTGTAAAGTGATGCTTGATGGTCGTTTGAGCGATCCATTTGAAGTTAAGTCTGGTGTGAGTCAGGATGGCATTCTGTCTCCTCTGTTGTTTGCCTTGGTCGTAGATTACGTTATTAGGAGGATTGAAAGAGAAATAGATGCGGGTATACTCTGGGGAGAAAATGGGAAACTTCTTGACGTAGATTATGATGATTGTCTAGCGAGTGAAGGGATTGTCTAGCGAGTGAAGGTCGAAAGGTTGGTTTGGTTATTAGTAGTGGAAAAACTGAAATCCTGAATATGAATATTGAAAATGCACAGGATTGTCCAACTGAAGGCAGTTGGATTAGTTTAAATATTTAGGTACTTATGAAGATAGCGATGGTTCTCTGAGCACAGAATTTATGGAGAGAGTAAAAATGGGTCATCAGGCAATGGGAATGCTCAATATTATTGGGAGTAATAGCAATTTTTCTGTGCAAACAAAAATCAAAATTTTTAAGGTAATGGTTAGGAGTATTTAGATTTAAGGGCATGAGTCATGGTACAGTACAGTATCCAAAAACTTCAGGACTATAAAATATGTGAAACCCAGAGCATAACAGAAGTAAGCTATTGATATTGCAGTCAAGTTTTAATCTTTATTGGTATTCTTGATCTTACTGACAGTATTATTCAGACACGAAGACCTTTTTGATTAAGCCAGAACTACGAAATCTTACTTGGCGCATAAATCATTGGAAATTTATGAACCTTATAGCTTTGTTGTCCAAATTTTTTCATGGGCGGTTGATCGCAGCCTAAATGAAAAACATTCAAGGGGATAGTTTTACGACTGTCGTTGTTTTTGTCCACAAGAGTAAAAGAATATTTAGTTGACATAATTTCTATGACGTAATTATAAGCAACCATAGTGGAAAACATTTATTCTTATTGTTAGTAGTAGTTTTATAGTATTTTGTTTCTTATCGTTTATATTATTATGGCTGTTGTTGTTTTCCATGAACTTTGCAAAAGCATATTCTCTTAACAGTAAATCCATTTCACGGCGTTTTTGCCTGTCTTCATTAGCTCTTAATAATGTACTCGTATTTGGTGAGATCGGTATCTCTGTTTAAAACACAATGTGTAACCATACATTTATTTTCTTGGGAGTAACAATGACGATCTCCTGGGAACAGACTTGCCAACGTCGATCCCTTAGGCTCCCTCTTTCACCGCTAGCTACTGTATAACGTCCTAAGAGCCAGGATATTCTATATCGACCATCTCTAATGTTACCGATATTTTTAACAATATGGGTACGGTAGAGCCTTGATATTACCTAAGTGCTTATATATATTTCACCTTCACCCCCCTTCCCCCCACCAAAATAAAAAATCATCTATTCATCCTCGTAACAGGACGAAACATTTTGAAATTCCCAGTGATACATCGACCAGTGAAAAATGAATAAATGATTGCTGCCTTTTGTTATTCAAAATGCGATGCGCAATTCCGAGAGTCTGGTGTTTTCAACGGCTCTGTTTTTCTGTTTTCTGTCTTTACTATTATTATTCTTCGTGTCCTCCCTGTGCTTTATTTTTATGTATCTGGAAAAATCTTGGATTTTATTGTCGTGTCTCTGTTATTTCTGTTTGTGTGTGTTTGTTTTTTTTTTTGTATCTGTTAACAATACTGTGTTTTCTCTCTCCGACGATGTTTATTTTCTGAGTTCTTGTTTTCATCAAACCATATGTTTTTTTGTGGTGTTTCATTACTATCTGTTTATTTACTCTCCCTCTAATTTCTTATTTTGTTATGTATCTCTGTTGTGCTTTAAAAAGATTGTGTATTTTTTCTCTGAGTTCATTAAATTAGGGAAGAATATTATTTAAACTGTCATAGATGTAAATCGTATTCCCCTGTCAGTCCATCTCTCTTTGCCTCTGAGTGAGTGTAGCGACTCTTGCACTTCCCGTGAGACTTCTATAACCGCTTGAATTTTGGTTTAATTATTCTATAAATATTGTAATGTTACTGTAACTATACTTATTTTAATTTTTAAGGGTGAATATTACTGTAATCATTCTGAATCTCTTGCTGAAAATATTTTGTGTCCTAAGATGGGTTTTTTGTGATATTATTATTATTATTATTATTATTATTATTATTATTATTATTATTATTATTATTATTATCATTGACTTTTATGGAGAAAAGTTTTTGTGCTTGAGTTGTCTATCTGTTTACGAACAGGTTTACGCATAATGTAATGCATGATTTATTTTATATATAAAACTTGAACAGAATCCAAGTGATGAGTCTTCTGTATCGGTGATATATATATATATATATATATATATATATATATATATATATATATATATATATATATATATATATATATATATATATATAATCATGTCACATTAAAACAGTCAGAATCAGAAGCTTATTGAGAGGAAACTATGCATACTTATCTTGTAAATCGTATAAGTAGATTTTATTAATATTAAAATTTCACCGATTACCTCTCCTATATATATATATATATATATATATATATATATATATATATATATATATATATATATATATATATATATATATATATATATATATATAATATATATATATACGTATGTTTTTGCAATAGCCACGGTGATCACTTAAATTAACTTTCTGTATATCTTTTTGGAAACGCTTGCCACTACAGAGCAGAGCAGTGGCTCTGAGTGAAGATCTGATAAAGAAACCCCAATCTGCACTGAGCAAAATCGGATTCGAAGTAAATTTTCACTTGTCCATCATTCGTTACATTCATATTGATGTCAAGACCGGTAAATGTTCCCATGCGAAACCAGTTAAAGAATCTCCACTAGGTCAAGTTGTTAGACGGCCATATATATATATATATATATATATATATATATATATATATATATATATATATATATATATATATATATATATATATATATATATATATATATATATATATATATATATATATATATGTATATATGTATATATTAGCTGCTGTACCCGGCATTGCACGGGATAAAACGGGCTTGCCGTCCGTGATGGTAACCCCTACAGGGCGGATTATGCAGTCACTTTCAGAATAAGTAATTACTTGGGGTCCTGTCGAGCCAGAGAAGGCTTTCAGATTTCGTAAGTATTACATTATATTTGCACTGAGTCAAAGAAGTTTTACGAACAGTTTGTTGTGAACTCCGAAAGTTGTAATAAATGAGGGGTATGAAAAAGAGGGGTTAAGAGCCCCAGAGAAACGGCCCTTGAATTTCGATTTTTGGCTAAAACCTTCCTTAGGGGAGGAAAGTCAATGGTATAAATTTGGTAGACCCAGCTTTCATAGTCTGGGCATGTATAACGAACAGACAGACAAACAGACAGACAGAAATTGCCTTTTGTTTATTTATATATATAGTCATATATATAAAACAACATATTCAGTTTTATAAAATATACATATTTAAATTTTTTTTTTAAAGGTATATATATATATATATATATATATATATATATATATATATATATATATATATATATACATATATATATATATATATATATATATATAATGATGATATACGTTTATATATATCTATAAATATATATATATATATATATATATATATATATATATATATATATAATATCATATTGTATGTATGTAGAATATATACACACAAGCACACATACACACACATTATATATATATATATATATATATATATATATATATTATAATATAATTATATAATTAATATATTATTCCTTTTGCAGATACTAGAGGACACCGGTGAACTGGGAACTGAGTTCGAATCACTGGCGACAGGTTCTAACGGTTATGGCTACCAGGGTTCTAGGGTATATGCCAGCTGCAGGAACGAGTGGTGCCTCATGGGCGACGTCCTCTACAAAACAGAGGACCCCCAGAAGGAGGGTTCCTCCTCCGAGGAAGAAGACGTCACGATGGAGCTACCGACAGTGTACAAAGGATACACTGGAATTATAGAGACCCAGGTAAGGAGGCTTTTTTGATTGTTTGAATGTCATGGATGCGTCGCTAATAAATGCACACACACGCACACGGATGTGTATGTATATATACATATATATATGTACTTACAAATGCATATACATGTAAATTCTCACATGAAATTATTTGGTTATCGTCTTTGTTTCCCGGTATTTTAACGGCGAATGACTTCCCCTTTTAGACTGAAAAATATACAGTTCACATATTGCCATGTATGACTATATACAGATATTTGTGTATATGGTTGTTTGTGCGATTACATCCGACGAGGTCATGTTTTTGGGTTTGTTTATTAGTCTGTGTTGTAGCAAGACTAAGCAATTAATTGCACATCGATTTAGCCAATATTTGACCAGATATTTGACAACAAATATTGCCAATATTTGACAACATATGCTACCAGTATTTGACCAAATATTTGACCAAAAATATTGCCAATATTTGACCAAAAAATATTGCCAATATTTGACCAAATATTTGACAACAAATATTGCCAATATTTAACCAAATATTTGACAACAAATATTTCCAATATTTGACCAAATATTTCCAATATTTGACCAAATATTTCCAATATTTGACCAAATATTTCCAATATTTGACCAAATATTGCTAATATTTGACCAAATATTTGATAGTAAGAGATATGATTATGGAGGAGCTCCTGATCTGGATAACAGATTGTTGGGTTGCGTGCAATAAAGTTCTAAAACCTTTCGCACCCTCTTATAAATTAGAGACTCTTATTTTACTGGAGATACGAGACCCAGTTGTCATGCCATGAAGTGCCGTCATTTTTGGCCCATTCCTTTTTCGTGGCATCAAAAGGTGTTACAGACGTTGCAGTGGCTATTTGGTTTGGTTTTTAGTTAAGTAATTGATTTATGTGCATCTTTACCTGCCACTTTGTTCTTTCATTCATTTGCATGGGTATAGGCAGTCTCAGATTGGAAATTGTATATAAATTATATATATATATATATATATATATATATATATATATATATATATATATATATATATATACTTTTAGGGCACAATTTTTCACGGGTACAACATTTATTGAATAGATTGGCTTTTCAATGTTAACCAGCTTTTTTGAAATTAATTGCCTTCATATTTTCTAAAATAATTAGAAAATATGAAGCAATTTAAAAGAAGATGGATAACAGGGAAAAAGCCATTCTATTCAATGAATATATATATATACATATATGTATATATATATATATATATATATATATATATATATATATATATATAATATATATATATATATATATATATATATATATATATATATATATATACACACACACACACACAATTACCCATTAAATTTTATGTCTGGCAGCCAAACTTGCGAACAACATAACAATTCCCCCCACAATGAACCAATAATGCCACAAAGATATCTTCCTAGGTGAATAACACTTAATCTTATAATCCGCAAAGAGAGAGAGAGAGAACTTGCCTCCATTAACCGCTCCCGGAAGCGCATTTCCATGCAAGAATTCCACAGTAAAAATAAAAAGAGAAAAAGTGACATTGTGTTTAATCAAGCCAGAGAAGAAGAAGAGAATTCCCTCTTCCTCATTTTGTGCAGTCTTGAATGTGGAAAGAAGCAAGATTGCGTGGCGCGTTGGGAGTCAAGTCACACGCTACGTTCTCAGAGTTACAAATTGACCAGATAAAAAAAAAAAAGGAAGTCGTGTTGCGGTAAGCTATTACAGTGACACGCCTTACATAGCGATGTAATTTTATCGTATTCAAACAAATAATAAAAAAGCGTAGAAATTCGTGTGATCAATGCCGCTGAGCTTAAAATAATGCTGTTTTTTTCCAAACAAATGAGCATCGTAACGTTTCAGTA
>NC_061104.1:24710180-24715180 GCF_015104395.2 Macrobrachium nipponense
ATATATTATATATATATATGTGTGTGTGTGTGTGTGTGTGTGTGTATTATATATGTATGTATATGTTACGATTTCTTTCCTAGAATGCTTTAGCATAAGGAGGAACAGGATAGACAAAGACAAGGTAACACTGCAGACATCATCATTTTTCAATATTATACAAAGGCAAAGCCGAGCTTTCCTGAATTCATAGCGTTTCCCATCATCAGGGTTACATATATAGTTACAATGAATAAAATGAAACGGTAAGAAAACTAATCTGACTACTGTCTGTATTTCTGAACTCGTCCAACTACAGACATGAACGTAATATTATTATTTTAAGCATTCTTGTATTGTCTACTCAATTATTTTAATTGATAATTTAAGTTTAGTTTATAATTTATATATATTTCGTCATGGTTTTTTTTTGTCAGTTTTGATTCACAATTACTTAGATTTTCATTTTAATGTTCCATTTTGTATAATGCCATGTATTCTACTTATCTTGTACTTTTACCTTATGTATTATGTATTCTAATGTGTTGTCAGTGATGGATGTTTTCATGCTTTTAACCAATCAGTCTGTATAGTTTTCTCTAACTGTTTTATTTTATTCAATGTAGCTGTATATAAGTGACTCTGATGATGGTAAACTTTATGAATTCCCCAAAGCTCGGCTGTGCCTCCGTATGGTATGAAGAAATGATAATGTCTGCATTGTTACCGCGTCTTCTGGCTATCCTGTTCTCACTTTTATTTATATGTATATATATAGATATATGTCCTCGCTTCCAGTGCCGTGCGATGTAAAGGGCCTATGTGAAATTCCGCTACTCGCTTCTTACTGTCTTTCCTCTTCCATAAATACTCCACTCTTGTCCAGCCTCCCATGTCATTAGGTCTAGGTCTTCCAACTCTTCCGGTGTCCACGGGAGCCCCGGTGACATTACCATCTACTATATTCTCTCAGGGTTGTGCGAAAGATGCGTCCGAGTCATCTCCGCCTTTTTTTTTATCTGCTCTAAAAACGGAACCTCCATTTCTCGTTTTATCGTGCCGCTTGACTCCAATATTCATCTTAAAGCTTTACTCCCGAATCGACGAAACCTTTAGATGTAGTTTAATTTTCATTCGGTGCTCTTTGTTAGAATAGCAGTCTTACATTCGTATGCTGTATGAGTCTATTTGGTTGCGAGTCTCATTCAGCTTGCCCAGTGTTTGATTTAACCTTTCCAGTGTCTCTCAGAACTCCGTTTCCAGGGAAGCCTGACTGGATGCCATTGTTCCGAAATATTTGAAAGACTCGACCAGATTAATCCTTTCTCAAGATGCTGTTACTTCATCTCTTTGGCAAACTGTCCTCATTATTTATGTTTTACGTTAATGTATCTCAAATCCCATCCGTCTAGATGTATGATGCATCCTGTTAAGCAAGCTTTTGTAAATCTTAAGGTGATTTGCTGACTGAGTATGTGTTTTCATTATTACTCCAATTTAAACCCACTCTTCCACCATTTTAAAATTCTTGGCAAAGGCAAGCATCAAAGGTGGCCCCACAACACACATACAAATTCGATTCTCAAGTGAGTCAGAACGTCAAAGGCAAAGGCATTTTTATACCATGCTACTTAGTTAAATTAAGGAGTGAGTTTACACTGTGGTAGTTTGTTGATTGTCTTGGAGCACAGCTGAAGTAGAGAAGGGTGAGTTTCTGACAACCTCATCCGAAAAGGATGAATGAGAACTGTAAGGCTGACATCACCCGTAACGAACCCCAGCTTCTTTCAAAGGAAATTAGTATAGTAATATATATATATATATATATATATATATATATATATATATATATATATATATATATATATATATATATATATATGAGTCTGATCACATCACCGTAATTCATATATACGCTTTAAGCTACAAATATCCTTTAATATCTAATTCCCTCTACCTCGGAATTAATATATTTTCATATATGTTAACCGAAGGGGATTATTTAGTTGGTTATATATATATATATATATATATATATATATATATATATATATATATATATGTGTGTGTGTGTGTGTGTGTGTGTGTGTGTGTGTGCGTGCTATGTGTGTGTGTGTGAGTGTGTGTGTGTGTGTGTGGAGAGAGAGAGAGAGAGAGAGAGAGAGAGAGAGAGAGAAATGACATACATACAGACACGAGACTGTTTTGTAAAATACTAAATCAATCGTATTGTCGTAGTTTTAGCATTCTGCCGGGAAAATCCACCGGCCCTCTTTCGGACAACTTTCGGTGCAGGGCGTCTCTTTTTCCGCCCCATCCATTTCACCCGTCTTCTACTTCTCTTCCGATAAACGTTATCTGAGAGAGCTTTTATCTTGTTAGCTTTTGATCCTTATTGGAGGCGGCCTCAATGGGGGAACTCGTATCCAGAGTCGATATTGGGGTCTGGCCTCAAATATTTACCTTCTGTAAATGTTGTCTGATTATTTTCGTTTATCTTCGCCTCTCCTTCAGTACCAAGCCAAATGTTTTTGGCCTGCGATGTTTTGCCTTTTTAAAGTATGTATGTGTCTTTGTCGACGGTGTTTCATGTCTGTAAAGGACAAAAGCTAAATATTTTGGCTGAATAATATTTTCATTTTTTTATATTGTGCGCAGTTAGCTTATTTTGGATTGGGTAGTTTTCCGTTTTCGTCTCCTTTGTTTTTGAAGAGTCAAATATATTGATTTTTTTTTATTAATATCATAATTTTCACACGCTTCTCCTTATCTTTACATAGGCTAAATGTTACTCTGTTTTGGAGCTATACCCCTGACAAGAGCGAAGTAAGAATATTGCAATGTTTTAGGCGCAAGGAAAGCAGTTGATACCAATGAAGGGTAATTTGTGGTCTTCCCCCTCCCCCTCCTCCCCCTCCCCTCCTCCCCCCCTCCCTCCCTCACAATACCACCACCAACACCGCCCGAGCATTCTAAGTTAGTTTGCTCTGACATTATTGAAGGACTTCCTGCAGTCATTGTACCATTGTGCATCCTCGCAGCTTAATCCTTATTCGGGGTCGCAGTTGTAATGAGCCTTTTCCAGATATATCTATCTTGTGTCTTCCTTTTGTCTATTCCTTTGCCTCTCGTGCCTTGTCGGATGTAGTCTCTCCATCTTCTCTCAGGTCTTCCTCTCCTTAGTGCCCGTGGTATTTGCATTCCCATTATCTCTTCTGCTACGTGTTGCTCATCATCTCCTCTTCTTCTGCGGCCTTGACTGTTACTTTGGCTGTACTTGATACAGTCATGTACAACCTAAGTAGCAAAACAACTTCGGTTTATCCTGGTTTTGTGTGTTTTTGTATGTACATTGTGATTTAGTTAGTAGCATTTTTAGAAGTATGTTAATGATATATTGTTGGATGGAGATAACTGAAATCGATAATGGAAACGTTCAAAATATGTGGATTTTTTTATGTTGTTATGATGTATACAGGAAGACTGTCTGTCTTCTGCGTGCAACCTTCAGAATTTCGTCCTCTGTTTTCCTTGATATTTATCGCGTTCTGTTTTTAAATTTTTTTTATTTGTGTGTTTCCACTTGTAACTGAGAATATTTGAACGTGTTTAATATTTGTCCTGTTTATTTGATTTGTTGTTAGTATGGGTAATACTAAATATGAGTATTGATTACGAAGACCACTTCACGTTAAGTTAGGAATATAATGTTTGCAACTTATGCGTCCATGGAAAATTCTTAGGCGTTGCGTAAGAAAAATAGACATGTTACTAACTTTTAGCCCAGCTTAGTGACGAGGTGACGCGTACGGAATCTTAAGTTATTAATAATGAAGCCATTACATGACTTTATTGTAGGTATAAAATGATACTCAAACAGTGCGGAATGGTGAGCATAAAAAACAGAGCGATCGTAAAAAATAGTGAGGTTGATATTTCCCTAACATACCGTAATTAAATTTCTTTTTCCTGCTGTGACATGAGGTAATATTCCCTTTCAATGGGCCGACAATTGCAAGAGGATCTTTCCCACCATTTTTCCTTGTTTTGTACTGAATTGACTGTCCTCTCCTGACCTGCTCGGTGATTAGTCTGCCTCTGCACAGTCAGGCTCTTGCTTGTCGTATCACGCCTTGTCTAAAATTTGCAAAAATATTGCTTGTATCTTGCAACAAATCGACCTATCATGTTTTCCATCTAAGCGGTGCGATGTTCATTTCTGGGACACGAAACACTCCAGGTTATCGGCCACGTCATGCCTGCAACATTTCACGCCTCTCTTCGTCAAGAAACTCATCCCAGAAGAGCAGAGCATCCTCTGAGCATCACACAGGTCACCTCACTGTCACTTGAGCGTCCTGATTTCATAGACCCCCCAATTCAACATTTAAATTAGGTTAGTTGCTCTGCTACTCTCTAGGTCCTGGCCGTGGGTCATATCCGCTCGCATGAGATTCCAAGAATCAGTTTTAAGTTTTCAATTTTTTTTATTTATTTATTTATTTTTATGAGACTGCTATCCCCAAAGCCCGTCCTTCAGATGGTCTGGGGTACCTGTTGTGCCAACGGCGTCTGGCCTTCATTGATGATCACTCATCCAAGTAGCGGCCAGAACCAGCGTTCGCGTGGCTTCACAGATCGAGAGATCAGCTGTGTCACTAATAAGAGGGATGGCAGCATCCAGACTGGCTGTTATGTATCTATGTAAAACTCACATTTTATCCATATATTTATGTTTGGCGTGTAACAGTGATAGGCACCTGTTAATAAACCCCACATTTAAGTTTGCCAACGTTCAGCCTTGGGTCAGCCGCTATCCACTTGACCCCACGTAGGATGAAGGTGCCTAGGTCTGAGCTTCGAGCAGTGCATAAGGTCACTGTGATCGAGACGTGCCATCTCGACCCTCTCTAATATTGACTTTCTTTTTTACGGCATGGGTCAATAGAGTAGCTGGTCATAATCGTAACCAGTCATAACAGTATCTGTCGCTTCCATCAGGGCTGGAGCCCACCCACGGT
>NC_061104.1:24720180-24722680 GCF_015104395.2 Macrobrachium nipponense
TTAGGGAGTTTGGATCTGGACGTGGACGGTAGAGGGTGAAAAAGAGGAAAAGACAAAATAATGTAAGGAGGAGTGGGTAAAAATAGAAACAAAATAGGACAGGTCGAAATAAGAAGCGGCGAAAAGAAAATTGGAAAGGAAGAAAAAAAGGGCATTGCCGAGAACAAGAAGGGTGTAAGTGGGAAAAAAGATAAATTAACCTCCGAATAGAAGGAAGGGGGATTCGAAGAACTGGGTAAGGAAGAGAAGTTAAGGAGAGATTAGGTGCAGAAGAAACCCACCCAGAAAGAAACGGTGCTGGAGAATGAAGAGGAAAACCGATAGACACAAAATGGAAAATGAAACAGAGGAAATAAGATGAAACGGAGGTAGTAAAGGTGAAGCGAAAAGAAAAAGGCAGAGGACAAGAGAAATAAAATGCAGAGCCATAAGGAAAAACTAGCTAGAAAAAGGCAAAACATGAAGACTGAAAGGATGAGAAAGAGAAAGATTAAAAAGGAAATGAGTAAAAGTAAAGGGAAAGGGGCAGAAAATAAGAGGATGAAAAGACCGCGAAAAGGAAAAGTTTATTGAAAAAGAGAAAACATGAAGAATGAAAAAATGAGAGAGAAAAGAAGAGAACAGGCGTTAAAATGGTTTTATATAAAAAGAGCCACCGATGACGTGAGGCTGTTGAGCAAAGTGACAGCTCTTTTATGTTGACTCGATTTGGGCATCGGAGTGATGGATGAGAGAGGCTCGGAAAACGCCTCTGCGCATCGTTTCAGAAACCAATTTCTGAAACCAGTAACGCTTTTATATATATATATAGAAAACAGTGTGATTTTGTCACCGTTTATTGAAGACGTTTATAAAACTTGTGTAATTTTTTTTATATTTATATTTTTTTAGTTTTCTGTAAAAGAAATCTATTGAGATGGTTTTTTGTCTGTCCGTGTGCCCTCAGATCTTAAAACCTACTGAGGCTAGAGCGCTGGAAATTGGTATGTTGATCATCCACCCTCCAATCTTCAAACTTACAAAACTGTAGCAGTCTAGCCTGAGTAGTTTTTATTTTATTTAAAGTTACAGTTAGCCATAATCGTGCGTCTGGCACACTATAAGTTTGGGCTGTGGCTGAAAGTTTCATGGGCCGTGACTGAGAGTTTCATGGGCTGTGGCTGAGAGCTTCATACAGCATTATACACTGTACAGAATACTCAGTTGTGCCGAAGAAACCTCGGCGCATTCTTTACTTGTTTATTCTTTAAATTAGGATAATTTTTTACGGTGGTTTTAAAATTCCGTATCATTCTCTTTGGATGCTTCAACTTATGCCTAGTTCCACGGTGGACGAGTGGTTTTCGCGCTCGGCTGCCAATCCGGTGGTCCGAAGTTCGATTCCCGGCTCGGCCAACGCGGAATCAGAGGAATTTTATTTCTGGTGATAGAAATTCCTTTCTCGATAAAGTGTGATTCGGATCCCACAATAAGCTGTAGGTCCCGTTGCTAGGTGACCAATTGATTCCTAGCCACGTAAAGATGTCTAAGCCTTCGGGCCAGCCCTAGGAGAGCTGTTAAGCAGCTCAGTGGTCTGGTAAAACTAACATATACTTAACTTTTGCCTGCAATGAAGTGTCTCGTCAGTCTTATATATCGCAAGAAAATTCCTTTTGTTTTCTTCTTTTTTTTTACGATAACATCGTAAGTAAAGTTAAGAATTATATTTTCGGTGGACATTTTATCAAAGTAAATGATAAGCAGATTTTGTTTATCCTGTCATGTATTAATTTGATTATAGACAATATTTGTCAAAGAACTTTATGATTGTATTTATTGTAATAGGAAACGTGTAAATACTCTTAGTTTATCGAGCCCAGAATAAATAGAGTTAAATCATAAGCGTTAATGGTAACGCTGTCACCGATGTTGATTACTGGCGAGTAACGAATGTAATTACATATTCAATCACTTTTTTTTTTATTACGCAGTTGACCTTTAATTGAAAGGTCATATTCATAGTAAAGTCTGTATTTTCCATTCTCATTTTTAATGAGATGTCATGACAATGTTTTATCGGTGACAGAAACAATAATAGGACAGACAGTGAAAAAATATCAATATTACTAGCAGATGCTTGCAATCGCCCGCATTTGCTAGTTATACCCGTATCTGTATCATACCCGTACCATACTCATACCCATATCTGTACCATACCTATACCCATATCTGTACCATACTCATACCCATATCTGTACCGTACCCATGTCTGTGTCATACCCATACCCATGCCTTTACTGATAACCATACTTATATCCTTACAATACCCGTATTCCTCTCCCTAACCATATCCAAATTCATTTCCATACCCATACTGTACCATTCCCATACCTTCCGGGCATATACAAACATGGAAGAGGTAAGGGGAGGGGGAGGGACGATTATTGTTTTTCCGTGAAGGAGTTGAGATCCCGGGGAGAGAGGGACCCGGTATTTAGGGACCACCCAGCTTAAACCGGTT